>NC_000085.6:44672346-44877346 GCF_000001635.26 Mus musculus
GAAGGGGCGGGCGGAGCCGCTGGCCACGCCCCCGAGGGCACGCCCCTCCGTGGTCTTTGCCCTACCAGAAGGTTCTTACCTGAGAGGTTTCGGGAGAAGCGAGTTGGAGTAGCTACTTCGGGACATCAACTCCTAAACCTGGTCTGCTGGGTGGGCCTTAGATCCTCTGCCCCTCGGGACCTCAGTCTAGACTCTAGACACTCTATACTGTAGAAGTGTCAAGAAATCGCAGAATTCAATGAGGGCCCGGGAAGCGGAGTTGGAGGGGGTGGGGAGCAAGGGGAAGGGGGTGGTGAGAAGATGAAGAACAAAGAGTAAATAAAGGCCATCCAGGAGGCCTCTTGCACCTTGAAAGGGTTTCTTCCCTGCCCCAGCAAAGACCCAGACCTCTGCAGCCTGGCACCCTTGCTGAGCTGGGCTGTAGCTACAGTTGCTGCCGAGGTGGTGGGGAGCCTCATCACTCAGATCTGGGCTTACAGTTAGGCTTACATTTCGCAGATGTTCCCATCCGGCCCCCACCAAGGGTTAAGCAGACCAGCGAACAGCTTCTGGCTCTTTTTCGTCCCGGTTTAAACTACTCAGGATGAGGAACTGGGACAGAATGGATTTTTTTTGGTTGACATCCTGGTCCTTTGGAAAAACACACTCATTGGAGTAGGTCTGGGGGAGGAAGGTCGGTAACCAGCCCCAAACCCAAATGAAAACGGAGGAGAAAAGAAATCCATTGACCCATTTCATAATTGATTTGACAGTTAAACTCATTGGCTTCTCTAAACTATTACTCTCCCCCATTTTCCAGATGTGAATGAATATTGAAGTTCAGAGAATTTAAGTTTGGTTCAACATTATCCTTTTGGTAGATTTGGGAGCCTACCTTTGAGACCAAGCCTGTCACCCTTCAGACCTCTCTCCAAGGTAAGAAGCCTTGGGGACAGTTACTATGGGTTCTAGAACTGGGCAAATGATGACGGAGAGACAAGAGTGAAGGACCTTGGGAAACAGGCCTACTCACGTAAACCTTACCCAGTGCAAAGACTGTTTTGGGAGGCTAATGCTTTATATGCCCCCCCAACCCAGGCCCCATAGAGGTTGGAGGACTATAGGGGTGTGTGTGTGTGTGTGTGTGTGTGTGTGTGTGTGTGTGTGTGTGTAACCATGAAAAAGGGAAAAAAAGATCACAATAATTTCTGCTGATACCAGCTACAAGTTATTCTGGGAGAAGAGTCAGGGAAGGGGGAATCATGGGAAAGCAGTGGGTAGAGACCAGTAAAGGGGTGGAGCCTCACATCAAGTCCAAAAGTGCTGCTGAGCTGGGAATGCAAAGGCAGGTGAGTCTCTGTTCAAGGCATGCCTGCTCTACATAGCTAGTTGCAGGGCCTGGTCTACATAGGCAGTTCCAGACCAGCCAGGATCTCATAGTGAGGAAACTCTGTCCCCAAACAAATACACACACACACACACACACACACACACACACACACACACACACACACACACACGTTACTGAAGGTAGGAGACAGGAAGGGACTTAATCAATGGAATCTGCCTGAGTGAGCCACCACTGAACGGAAGGAGGAGTCACTGAGCACAGATATGACCGATCATGAAACACAGACAGTCTTCGGTCTCGATGGACCACAAGTCTAGCTGGAGTAGATAGGAATAACCACCCAAGCCTGGGAATGGGAACTAAGACCCTGTTTGTTTCTTTGCATTGAAAGGATAGGCTGGGAAATTGGGTGATTGGAGGGGATGGGTTGGCGGGGGCGGGGGGGGGGAGCTGGGGACTTCCCTTAGAGAGACATTAGACACCTGTCTCCCTGAGTAGGGGGAAGGGCATGAACCTGCATCCATTCTGTCTCACGGCCCAGAAGGGACAAGGAACAAATTTACTCAACAAATATTTTGAAAGATCTCACACTCTGCGAGCCACTATCCTGAGCACTTATTAATGCAACCATCACAACAAAGTAATGGTACACAGCAACAGAACGGGAAACTGAGGCAAAGGGCTTTGATTTGTTCCGGTTATCCGGTTAGCAGTAACCCAGCATCTCTGAACCCTCTATACTAGCATAGGAGGTCATGGTACAGGATCCTCACTCCAATCCCATCATGGTCATATTTATGACCTTGGTCAATACGCTGGTTCAAGTCCTCAGTTTGCACATCAGTAAAGTGGGAGGATAGGGCCAATGCTTGCCAGTAGCCTTCTTTTTCAGACCAAAGATCCAAAGATGCGGAATAAGCCCCAGCGGCCCCCTGGTCTTCACTCACCCCTAGCAGCCCACCAGCTCTAGCCCCACGGACGGTTCCAGCTCTCTGCCCCGCCCGCTCCCCGCGAGCCCGCGCGTGACTTTAGCGCGCGCGCGCAGCTCGGCCCGGAAGGTCACCTCCTTCATCACGGATTCTATTTGCATCCGGAATCGCATGTACATGAAAAATGTGTCCGCGTGCGGCCCCGACTGCAGACGCAGATGAAATTCTGTGCCGAGCCTGATGCGCGGTAACCTTTGCAGATGGCGCCGCTATTGCTGAGAAATGGATTGCTTAATAAAGCGTATCATCCGGCATATTTGCTGCTTGGCTAGCCAAATAGAAGTTGTTTTTTGCACAAATTTCCTTGTCAAATTTGTCAATGTTCATGTCATTTTTGCTTTAGGTCACAGAGCAAGGTGCAAATTCCTGGCATCTTTACTAGTTGCAGCCAATTTCGGCGATTTCGGCGGTGACGGGGATTCTCCGAGGAGTCGCGAGCCCACGTGCGGCCGCCTGTGTAGCCCAGATTGCTCAGCCCCCAACGCCTCCTCCCGGAAGCCTGCTGGGCCCATCCTAGTCTGGAAGGAAAGGCTCAGGGTCTGGGAAGAGGACGTTTTTTCTTAGCCTAGTGACCATAGCCTCCCAACACCAAACACAGAGGGTAGCTATTGAGTTGGGGGATACATGCAAGGGCTTGGGTTCCTCAGTGCCAACTCCTTTACCCAAACATGGGAGTTCTTCCTTCTGTTTTCCCCAAAACTATACAGAAGCACTTCCCAGCAGGTGGGAAGGGGGCGTGATTGTCATTTTATAAGAAACTTTGTTGCCCAAGGTCCCCTCACCCTACCCAATCCCCAAACCAGGCTAATGTGCCACCTCACAAGAGCTTACCTGTGTCTTCTTACCCTCCTCTTACCCACATACTCACATCAAGGTCCCTCCACTTCCTGTAGGAAAGGAAGGCACAGAGGTATCTGTGGCACGGATGGGAAAGACCAAGTTCGCCTTCCTGGGAAGGGGGAGGGGCGATTTCCACCACATCAGGCCAGGCTCCAGGAGAGTCCCAGACAGACATGATGGCACACACCTGTAATCCCAGGACTGTCTGGAGGCTGAGGCAGGAGGATGGCTGTGAGACCAGCCTGGGTTACAGAGTAAGACCTGGCCTCACAAACAAACAAAACAGATTTAACCTACTCCAGAAAATAGTTATCCTGAGACTCACATGGGTGGCTGAGGAGTCCAGAACTTGGTGTGTGTGGAGAATCAATGCATTTCCATTCAGCTAAAACCAGCGAAGAACACCAGGGTGTACCAGGCTTTGGACTGTTTCTTACAAGGGCCATCTTAACATTACCTTCGACAGCCCCGGAGGCATTTAGTACTCCCATTTTGCAGGTGTAGGGCCAGTTCTAGAATATAGACCTAACTGGGGGAGGGGTGGCTCATGTTGGCAGACTGGTGGAGGGAGGAACAAAGAGGGGGCGTGGAAGGGGGGCAGAAGGAAGGACAGCAGGGAAACAGGTAGACCAGGGTCACTGGAAGCTTGTCTTGAAGATGAAGGATGGGGGAGGGGGAGCAGGATGGCCAGGGTTCCTATGGAAACTGTGGTTGAGGACAGGCAGGACACTTGGGGACATTATGGAGTAGAGGCGTGGGGACAGGTATGTGGTGAATAAGCATCTGAATGAGACATAATGGGACAGCTGTCAGAACCTTTTGAGGACATGAAAGGCAGCCAGCAGCTATAGAAGAGGGGTGAAGGCTAGGCTGTGAATGCACCTGTGGGAATTTGAAGTTGAGAGCCAAGCACATAAGGAGAGCTTGCGAGTGCTGGTGAGTTCCAAGACACTGGGGGCGTCTATATTGTCTTGTGTTCCCAGGTCCAAACCTAGAACCTGACTTGTGGAATTTGCTTAGGAAACGTTAGTGCAGCCACGAAATGGACAAAGAGGTTGGTTGGATATAGGTACCTATCAAGGTATATTGATGCAGGGATGGAGAGATGGGTAGATTTAACGTGACATCCTAGGGCGGTCTGGTCTTTCTGCACACTGGGGCAGTCTGGGAAATGGTCAGCTCTGTATCCCAGCCCGGGATGGGAGCCCAGTAAATTGGGGGCAGCAAGACATTAGATGATGGAGGGTAGGGGTAGAGTGTGTGGGGAGGACTGCCGTCAGATTATTAATGGCCATGCGTTGACTCAATTAAATCCAGCCTGCTTTTGTTGGCAGGCCTCCGCAATTATGCATCTCATTACGGGCGGCCGCCCAAATGCATCCTGGGAGGAGACCAGAACTCCAAATTAACTTTTCTTGGCGCTGCAGGGGCTGGTTGGCCCTCTCTGCCTGCAAGGCAGCCAATCAATGTAGGCTCCAAAGGGGCGGGGTTAAAAGAAGGGCAAAGGTTGGGGGGAGGTAGGCGGCCAGGTCCTGGATGGGTGTAAGCAAGGTTAGTTAAAGTCTCTCATGCTCACCCAGAATCCCATTCCCATCAAGAGTCTTCCTGGATACTGGGGCTTAGCCTCAGTTTGAGCCCGTCTTTATTCCTTCTGTAGGTGATACATCCTGACTATGATCAAAGAATCCCAGTGCCCTTGGCTTCCCTACTTCTCATTTTTGTGTGGCTTAGACTTAATTAATACCACTGGTATTACATCATCCCTCCAACCCTAAGAGCCCTGGATGGATGAAGGGATTGCAGAGCCGGCGCCACCCTTCTGGATCTAGGAGGCCATTCAGGAGGTTGGCTCTCCTGGCTTCTACCCTTCTGGATGTCACCTGTGTAATGGGATGTATATGTTTGTGTGGGTGTCATGTGAGAGAGCCTGCTCCCATCCTGCCTCTGCAGTTACACCACCAGTATAAAGCGCTTCATTAACCTGTCAGTCAAAGCCCGATTCTCGCTAGCTCTCCCACTCCTGGCTGGAACAGCCCCTGCCCTACAAGCCCCTGCACACTGTGCCATTCGGGGGTCACTTGTGGCCCCTCCCTGTGCAAAGATGGCTGCTGTTACCTCGATGGCAAACCCCTAAATATTTCTGCCTTACCCAGAAGAGTCTGGGGCCACGTTGCTGAGGTATAGTAGGTATACAGTAGAGTGTTACCTTAGTGTGTGTGTAGCTGTTGTGCAAACTGTGGGTATGGAATGGCTTCTGAAAAAGAAAGTGTATTGGACTAGTATGAGAAAGTATGCTTGAAGCTGTGTGACTTTAGACTTGTTACCGTCCCTTTCGGGGCATTAGCTGATGTAGTCTGCACTAAATGAGCTCTGATGTCTTTAGAGCTTTGAGTTCTAATGAGTGCGGTTGACACCCAACCTACAGGATTTTATGTGTGTGCGTATGTCCTTGCCCAGCTGTGTTCCCTCCCACAGACTCAAGGTACATTGAGCAGAAGGCTGGCTACAGCAGCAGCCCTAAAAGCTGAGATTGCACCTCAGCTAGAGTCTGAGATCCCACACACCATCAACCACTGGTGTCCACTCTGGGAAGAGACACACGATTCACACTTACTATAGCCAAATCCCACTGGTCTACAGATACACACCATAAACTGTGAACCTACACAGAGATAGAGTGGAAAAGGTATGGCTCCTAGCAACTCCCACCCTTGCAAACATTGATTGCCCACAGTGCTCAGGGTACCCTGAAAATCACAAGCTTCCTTGTTGTAGGGCCTGGCTTGCTGCCACCTGCCCGGCCCACATGGAAAAAAGAGAGGGTGTCTTGCACGCCAGGGGAGGGCACCGCTCACCCTACTTGTGGTTTCTTTATTGTGTGTTAATGAAACCCTGTTTCTTCTGGGTGTTTAATTCTTTTCATCTATTATGTTTAGACAACTCATTAACAATCATTCGTTATAATTAGACTTCAGTTTTAGGCTCCTTTCTCCAGGGAAGCAATACAAAGCTTTTCCACATCTTTGCATCATAAACAGCTTCTGGGACTCTGGTTGTCACCCCTGTCCTGTCCACTCAGGCCACTGTCCTTCTTTTCCCTCCCTCCCTCCCTCCCTCCCTCCCTCCCTCCCTCCCTCCCTCCCTCCCTCCCTCCCTCTCCTTCCTTCCTTCCTTCCTTCCTTCCTTCCTTCCTTCCTTCCTTCTGTTTCCTCTGCCCAACCCCTGCTCCAAATGTATGTGGAGAAGAGAGAGCTGCTATGTGCACACAAGGTCCCCAAACCCTTCTGCTCCCAACATCATCATCCTGGCCTTGCCTGGGCCTCACTGGATGACTAGTGGAAGAATTAGTCATCTTAGACTAGAGATAGTCATCGCACAGACCAGCAGGGTGGAGCACCATGCTGTTGGGACTCCCAGTTCTCCCAAAGCTCTCTGACTAAAGGCTCTGCATGCTTCCAGATAGACTCACACATACATGACTATGCTTGTTCATATACACACATGGGTGCTGTGTATTCTGTCTACCTGACACTTCCAACCACTTGCATGACAGGGGAGTCTCTTGTGATGTTTTTCCCTCTATGCTAAACTGGCTCTTAGTCCCCTCAATCTCTTTAAGCTGTAGGGGTCCCTTACTTAACCCTTTTGGCCTTATAATATCATAGGCTCTCACTTCTATGAACGAATGTTGGCTGAGAAAATCTGAGGTTGTTTTTGTTTTTGTTTTTTTGGTTTTTTGGTTTTTCGAGACAGGGTTCCTCTGGATAGCCCTGGCTGTCCTGGAACTCACTTTGTAGACCAGGCTGGCCTCAAACTCAGAAATCCGCCTGCCTCTACCTCCCTAGTGCTGGGATCAAAGGCGTGCGCCACCACGCCCAGCTCGAAAATCTGAGTTTTGATGAAAGCAACACGGGTTTTAGATTGAGAGCTGGTTAAATCCCAGCTCTGTGACTGTCATGTGGCACCTGGTTTAACCTCTCCCAGTCTCGGTTGGCCCATCTATAAAACACGGATAATAACGTCCGCTTTGGAGGGGCTCTGGGAAGATGGCGGGAGACAAGAGGAAATGTAAAATGTCTGGCATTTTATAGGTACTTGACCTGTAGTAGCTACAATAATTAATACTAGTGAATGCTTGTATCAATAATTTATGAGTAACTATAATAACAATTTGAGGAAGAGGCCTCATGGGGGTATACTAGGCAACTTCCTTTCTGCTGGGCAATCTTTTCTACATCATCTTCCATAGTGGAGAAGCCCAGGTGGTAGGAGCTGGGTGCTGTCCAGCACCACTGTTGAGCAGCTCTTAGGAGAAAGGTTCTCTTTAGATCCAGTTATAGCCTGCCTCTTTATAACTTTTCCCCCACAAAGTCCAGAGCTACCGCGGGAGACTCTGTATTCCTGCCTCCTGTGTAGCAGTGAACACTCTGATGGGAAACCATTCAAGAGTAGAGAGAAGGCAGGATGGAGAGAAAGCAGCATGCAAGGTAAGAGGAAGAAGAGAGGGAGGCAGGGAGGATGATGAGAGAGTCGAGGACAGGAAAAGTCTGGACTCTTCAGAAGTCGCGGGAGCCATGGGAGGGGAGACAGAGACTGAGAGGGGCACCAGGGGAGAAAGATTTTCTATCAACAAAACAGCAGGGCAGATTCTGGCTGGTCTCTGCAAACATCTTCATCCGGTGCCTGAGGCCAGCTCTGAGCTCCTTTTAGCTCATTACTGGCAATTAGTGCTCTGGGCCCAGCCTAGGGGAGGGGGGCTCTCTTAGTTCTCACTCCCCTGGACACATACCACACACCATGAATCAAGTTGACAATTTTGCCCAGGCCTGTCCTCCTCGGACTGTTCTCTGTGTGGAATGGAAAGCCTGTGTTTGTGTAGATTATAGAAGTGTACGTGTGCTGCCAAGACTGATCTCAGACAGCAGAAGAACGTGGAAAGTATAAACGTATAAAAACTATTCAAGGACAGATAATATATGCATGCATGCTGGGGACAGGCATGAGAGTTGGTGTGGGCTGTGCGTGGAGACCTGTGACTCCCATAGGTTTCCATGGTTATGTTCTTCCTTAAGGGATGGCTGGTGCTTGGGACTGGATTTTAGGGGGAGAGGGGAGGAGAATTAGGTAGATTTCAGCATCTTTGCCTTACCTCTACCAGAAGGGATGTTGTATAAAAAACCTGGGGCTCTGATATAGGAAGCTAAAGACTCCCCAAGGAAGAGACTGATAGGGAAGATGACTGTAATTGTCTCCACAAGTCCTTTTCTTTTCAGGTGCCTTAGCCCATCAAGAACAAGACAAAAACAGAATGGCAGCCACATCAGTTTAAAATGTATCTTTCAAGGCTAGAGAGATGGCTCAATGGTTAAGAGCACTGGCTGCTTTTCCAGAGGACTAGAGTCAATTCCCAGCACCCACATGACAACTCACAACTGTCTGTAACTCCAGTTGCATGGGATCTGACACCCCCACACAGACATACATGCAAGCAAAACACAGGTGCACATAAAATAAAAATAAAATCATTTTAAAAATAAAAAGTCAAATGTGTCTTTTTGGCTGTGGTCATTACAAAAAAAGGTAAAACAGAATGGGGATAATATCTTATTCAAACCAAATAACTAAGTCAAGCCATCTTTAAAGTACTGAGGCATTTCATATTTTTCCATGCTTTTATTTATTTGTTTGTTTATTGTGAAGCAGGGTCTCATTCTAGCCCAGGCTAGCCTTGAACTCATGCCAATGCTGACATTACAGCTCTAAGCATCTATGAGCCACCATGCCTCACTTCCCTTTCCTGGTTTTCATGAGTACTGCCTACCCTACATCATCTGGGAGAGTTTGAGATGAGAGTCAGTCATAGAGAAGAAGCTCAAGTGGGCAGGGAAGGGAGCGACAGGGAAGGCGGCTGAGAGAGGGAGGAAGGGCCCACCAGCTCAGTGCATTGAAGAATCATGGAAGACATGGAAAGAGCAGACTAGGAGGGACCAGACTGTAGAACTGGAATTTCTAGGTGACTTTTCAGTATACTGGCCCCATTCACCTGAAGACTGTCAGTCTTTTCAGTTTCCCAGACTTCCACTGCCCATCTAGGTCTCTCCTGCACATCATCTCTAATGTCTGTCTCTCAGCTCCTCAGCCCTGCACCCCTTAGCTCACTGCCAAATCCAACATGTCCTCTCATGTCCTCTTTCTCTCAACTCCCAGCTGGGGATTGTGGAATAGGGAAAAATTCAGGGAGTGGAGACTCAGAGTGGGGTTTAAGGCCTGAGCTGGCGGCATTTCCAGGAGAGAAAAGGAAGCAGGGACCCTCCCAGTCCCCTCCCATCCTCTTACCTCCTCCCACCCCTCCCTCTCGGGGCTACAGCGATTGCAGTGTCTCGGGGCTTGAGGGTCTCGGGGCCCCTCGCTAATGTAAGGTTATTGTAATTGATATGAAGGTAATTGATAATGTGTTACGGTGAATAATGTCTTCAATTTTCTGCTAAATCCCATTTTTGTAGCCATCTGGGCTCCTCCAACTGCCCCCCTGGGACGCTGGGTAATAGAGAGTAATTATTCTCAAGTCATTTACTTTTTCAAAGTGTTTAGTGCTTATCTGTTTTACAATTAAAATGGAAACGACCCTGATTCACTTCCTTTCTTTTTTATTTAAATAGCACTCACCCCCCCACACCCCCAGTACACACTCTCAGCCAGTCACACACAATCACACTGGCACACAACCCTACACACACACACACACACACACACACACACACACACACACACACACACACAGTCTTCTTGGATGTGGCAACATGTCCACATTCAAAAATACAAAAATATATGGATATTTTCTTTGTCAGACACTCACAAAAAACATACATGGGCTAGTCTTCATTCAGACAAAAACACAGCCTCAGTAGGACAGACGGACACTGTCTTTTGTCATTCCTTTGGTGTTTGTGAGAGCATGAGGGATAGGCATTGTCAGAGGGAAGGACACAAACCAAGAGTCATCTTTAATGTGGATGAGTGTTGAAGGTTTGGGTGTAAAAGCTGTCTTCCTGGGTTTACATGAGTGTGTCTGAAGTGTTCAGAGCATGGGTTCATGTGAGGATAAAAAAGTGTGCATGTGAATGTGAGAGTGAGTTCATAGCTTTGCTCCTGTGTTCAGGCATCAGTCACTGCCTTGGAATGGTGTGTGTGGAGTGGGTGTTCACACCCAAGCCTGCCTGACCCCTTGCTCCGTTGGCCCATGACCCCCACCCAACCCCACCAAGACCTGACCTACTTTTAACTGAGAGTGCCACGGAGAAATTGTTCCATGAGGGACCAGGACAGGCAAGGGAGAGGGGCTTAAGAGCTGAGAACAGCTCACTCATGCCATCCTGGCTGTTTCCATCTGTTCTTCCGGTCCCAGGACCCTCTCTTTGACACCCCCCCCCCCATGACTCTTGTATCAGTCTCTTACTGAGCTCTTCCTGAGCCCACATCCAATCCCCGACTGCTCAGTCCTCCAGCCTCCACCCATGCCTCACTAAACCCTGATCCTGGGTTAATGTGTGGGGACACGAATGCTCCTTCATCGCAGACTTCCTGCCGGCCTTACTGTTCTTTGCAGGAAGTGCCTGCTTACTGGAGACATCCCAGACAGCAAGGCGCTTGCCTGTAGGCACCAAAATGTATGGCCACACACATTCCAAATCCTATTCAACCGGCAGAGATAGCTCTCAGTTGTCACAAAGGCCAACCTCAGGGAGGGCAATTAGGCCATTGCACCTCACTAGGACACTTTATCACTTAGGTGACCTGCGCAGTGCAGGTTCAGGTCCTAGTTCCCACTGCCCACACGAGAAGACTGAGTCGCAGAGTGGACTAAGATGGCCAGGAGCCCCGGAGGGAGTCAAGCGGCAGGGGACCCAGGGGTCTCCTAGCACCTGCTGACCCCAGCATCCCCAGCTTCAAACTCTCAACCCACCCTCTACCGGTTCTGGCTGAACTGGTGGAGCTCTGACTTTGAACACAAGGATCCTGGCGGGCTGAACGAGAACGAGGGAGCCCCCAGGTCCAGAGGAAAGCAGCTGTGGCGATGGCTTCGTTTTGGATTTTTGCCTTTTTTTTTTTTTGGACCGCAGTAGGGGTGACATTTATAGGTGGAGAATGCCTTTGTGATTTCCTGTCTTGACTTTCTACCTCTCTAGAAATCTTTCTCCACTTCTCTTGATTTGGTCCTGATTTCTGAGTATTGTCTCTCTCCGCTTCTTTCTGCGGGCCCAGCTGTCCGTCCGTCTGTCCGTTCGTCCGTCTGTCTGTATTACTCTTCTTCCTTTCTCTGCCTGGCTCCGCCGTTCCATCCCCGTCCTTCGGCCCCTCCCTGACTCTGGCCTCTCACACCTTCTTGGAAAAGTAAACATTTAATTTTTTTTTCTGTTAATAGATTTAATGTTCATTTGTTGGTAGCCCAGGGGCAGAAACGCGTGACATTTCAAATAATTGTTGTTTCAGGGGTATCCTCTGGAGGGAAATGCGGCAAAAGTGTGGAGAAGATTTAAGCAAATGACTGTGTCAGCTTCTATTTACTCCTGACAGGATCGCCGGGGGCACGGCTGCGAGATAACCATTAGCGCGGCCGCCGATAAAGCGGGAGGCTGCATTTCTAAAGGCTCCGCGGCCATTACGGGAAAGTTAGTGTGAAACATGTTAAATTATCCCCAAAGTGGAGCGAGCGGGGGAGCGGCGGGGGGAGCGCCGGGAGAGTTGCCGCGCCTGCGCCTGCGCCTCCGCGGGGGCCCGCTGCGGGATGCACTGAGGTGGGGTGGGGTTCCGTGCCGCGCCCACCGAGGCCCACCAGGGGGCGGTCGCGGGCGGCGCGAGCCTCAGTCTGCCGGCTCGGAGGGGTGGGTAGGTGGGTGGCTTCGCGAGCGCCGCCCTGCGGTAAGGGCAGTCCCTGCGTCTTCCCGCACCGGGCATTGGGGGTCCAGTCTACTATACCTTGCACCTTACAGCCGCGCTCAGCAGCCCTTCAGGCCACATCTGTCACTGCCTTCAATGGCCTGCGCTGAACTAGCCACCCAAGATGGGTATCATGGAGTCACAAGGAAAATATCTAATGATGGGGTGTTAGCTAAGCTTGGGACAGTTATACCTCCCTTTTTGTAGCATCTTTATCAGTCTACCTAACCCCTAAACAAACAAACCCTCATCAGAGCAAAGGTTACATGCCCTCATCTGCCTGGCCCCAGGTCTGTGCTAGGGCCTGAAAGGGTAGTTTACTAGCTTCACCTCCAAGAGTCGGGCTAGTTCTGTAACCTGGGCCTCAGTTGCCTACCTAGGGTGTGGGAATAATATGTGCCCCATATATTTCACACCATAAGAGTTAGCTAAAGCAACGAGGTCATGTAAAAGTGAAACCCTTACACGCAATACAAGGCGTTAGTATTGTTTTTGTTTGTTTTGTCACAAGTCTCATTATGTCACTCTGGCTGTCCTCGATGTATAGACCAGGCTGACCTCAAACCCACAGAGATCCTCCTGTTTCTGCATTCCAAGTGCTGGGATGAAAGCTATGGGTCACTACAGCCAGCTTGGAAAGGATTGTTGTTAACGTTAGACACAGGCACGGGGAGTGCATGAGCATAAAGATCAGGAGAGGCTCTAAGACCTGGGAGATGGGATGGCAAACAGTTCTGCTGGGTTTAGGGCTCATCGTTCCACATCTCCTGGCTTTGTTACTATTAAACACACACTCTGCCTGGGGTAAATACACCTCTGCCTGGTAGCCTGTCGGAGAAAACAGCATTTCCAGGCTGTCCCCAGTGGAATCGTACTTAAGTAACAGTACACCTGGACCAGAGCACTAGGGAAGTGCTGAGGCTCAAATGTTGCCTGAGGAGAGTGGACTAAGGAGGCAGAAAGGCCATTTGTGTCAGAGAAAGAGGAAGCCACCTTTTCCTTGTGTAGAAAGGATGTCCTGTCTGACTTAGTGACACAGCTGTAATCCAGGCCAGCCTGAGCCACACAGTGTGATCCTGGATAGATAGATAGATAGATAGATAGATAGATAGATAGATAGATAGATAGATAGAGCAAGCCAGGTGGTGGTGGCACACACCATTTAATCCCAGCACTTAGGAGGCAGAGGCAGGTGGATTTCAGAGATAGAGGCCAGTCTGGTCCACAATAGTGAGTTTTTAGTACACAGAGAAACCTGGTCTCGAAAAACCAAAAATAAGTAAGTAAATAAGTAAACAATCACAAATAGGTAAATAAATAAATAATCTTTAATGTATTAAAGTTGTGAATCACGTAAATTATATATCTGGCCTTGGGAGCCCAATCCGTGGGACAATGGCAAGCTAGTGTCTTAAAAAGAGACAAAAGCAAAAGAGCAGAGATGAGAAAGACCTCAAACCATGGGTGTGTGGTGTTTGAGGACTTTGGGTGAGTGGAGACAAAAGGGATTTCCAGGTGTCAGGACACATTGTGTCCTTTGGACATGGGAAAGAGGGTGGCCTGAACTTGATTCACAGTTTCCATGCAGAATCTTTACAAAACCCTTAGTACATTACAAAAATGAGGAACATTTCTGGTTTTCATACAGACCTCCATCTCACTGGCTGCCCAGTCTGCTGTGACTAGAATCTGATGTCATATACTCTCCTTAATAAACTGGACAGTCTCCTCCGCATTTCTAGGCTTTATTTTGCTCTATTCCTACAGTGGACACGCCTCTGCTGAAGCCACGCCTCTGCTGAGGCCACGCCTCTGACAATGGCAAGGTAGGTTTCACCGTTTGTTTGCACTGTCCTAGGCCCGACTGCTCTGGCTCTTGAGCTATTGGTGTAGACTCTTGAATTTTCCACCAGAGCATGAGTCCACTGGGGTTACTATAACAAAAGGCCTAAGACCAGGAAGCTTACTCACAAATAAACATTTATTCCTCACAGTTTCAGAGAAGTCCGAGATCAAGGTTCGGGGTGGGGGTGGGGGTCTGGCTGGGCCCTACTTCCTTTGTCATAATCAGCTCACATGGGAGGGAAGGCAAACAGGTCTTGGAGCTTGTTTTATAAGAGTGCTAGTCCAGCTGGGAATGAGGGCAGTTCTGTCTTCATGACCAAACCACCCACAGAAGGCCCAACATCTCTGTACTGCCATCTTTAGGGCCAAAGGTTCCTTCCAGCGTGTGGATTTTAAGGAGACACAAACATTAAGACCATAACAATCGCCGTCCTTGAAGCACATCTCCTTTGCAGACCCGGCCAGACTGGACCTATTTCTCCTTCCTTTCCCTTCCTCCCTTTTTCTTTCTTCTTTTTCTTCCCCCTCCTCTTCCTCTTTTCTTTCTTCCTCCTCCTCTGCCTTTACCTTTCTCTTCCTCCTCCTTCTTCCTCGACTCCTTGTAAGATCAATTGTTAGAATCGACTGAAACAGAAGAGTCCCACACAGGAGTTGCAGTCCCTCCAGTGTCCGGGAAGCATGGAGGAGAAGCTAACACTTCCTCAGAAGGACTACTCTAGGGAGCAGTGCAGTCTTTGGCTGCTAAATCACCCGGAGCCCCAAGGCTCTATGGAGTTCATCCCCAGAGGAAAATGCTTTCGGGTACTTTCAGGATGATCGCTTTAGTTGGAAACTAAAATGTTATTCTGCTGGACATGAGCTGGGAACCCTTGCTAAGGAGTGGGGCACTAGGACGGAGGGAGTCCTACATCGTGTCGTCTCCTGTATCCATGTCCCCATGTTCCCCCTTCTACACACATGCATGCGCGCGCGCGCACACACACACACACACACACACACACACACACACACACACACACACACGGGCACCAAGCCTCGGAGGTCTCAAAATCTGACTTAGCATTACCTAGATGCCCCTCTCTCTCTCTCTCCAGTTTGAAGACCAGTTTCTCAAAGTCACATCTTCTTCCTGTGACTCAAAGGGGGGGTGGGGGGGAGATAATGAGGCAAGGCGCCCTGGGTAAGAGAAGAGGCATGTCGCACCACCTGGAGAGGCATGTCGTAGGGATGTCACTATTCAATGTGCTGTTCTTCCCAACACCTTCATGTGGAGGTCTCTTCCTAAATAGTCCTTAAGTAGCTTGCTCCATGCCAAGCCTCTTTCTTCCTATTATCTTTAAAGGAGATGCATGTTCCCTGCAAAAAATAGAAAAACAAACAAATCAACCCAATGAACCTCAGAAATAAATCCCACCATGGCCACCTGGTCATTGTTGCCATTTGAAAGATTATACCTCCAGATAGCTCTTTGTGCATGTATTTGTTTGCTTGTTTTGAGATGAAGTCTCTCTCGTGGCCCAGCTATCCAGCTGAGACTGGTCTTGAAGTTGTGATCATCCTGCCTCCGCCTCCCAAGCACACTGAGACTAAAGAGAAGAGCCGCCATCACCACACCTGGCTTCTCTCTTCCTTTACATGAATATGAGCACAAATATGAGACGTAAAGGGAGCCAAGCTCCGTGTTCTGTTCCCTTCAACCATTTAATCAATAGCACATAGGACATCGCTCTTACTCCACAAGTACAGAGCGCTGTGAGCACTTTACTAGTTCTATTCTGGATCACCATGTCACCTACTTAGCCAAATACGTTTAGGTTACTTCCAGCTTTACACTGTTAAATACCCCAAGATGAGTGTGTGTATGTGTCTGTGTGTGTACAGTTATTTTTGCATCCATACAATTATCTCCTTGAGATAAATTCTTAGAAATGAAATTATGATATTTAAAGAAGATATGCATTTTTATATTTGGACCCAAATCATCACGCTGCCTTGAAAAGTGTCTTAGGGCGCTATATTCCTGTCTATGCATCCAAGGAGGGCATTGCTGTCTTCTACACATCTCTTAAATTAAAGAGAAAGAGGCAGCAACAGAAGCTGACTTTTCAGGCTTAAAGTTTCTAGGTGTTTAGGTGACTCTGAGGATCTCAGTGAGCCTTGCACACAAGTGTGACATACTTATGTCTGTGTTCTCTACATCAACACAAGAGCGAGCTGAAATCCTGCATAAATGTTCTCAGTGGAGGACACACCCCCTCCAGATATTCCCCAATGACTTCAGTGGAGGGAGGCACTCTGCTTCAGCAGCAACATCTCCATCCTTGTTGTGTGTCGGCTCCCATCTTGCCACTATTTTGGAGTCTCATGGCCAGGGAGGAGGAGGAGATCACCTCTGGCCACCCAGCCTTTAAATAAATATGAACACAAGTGTGAGACGTAAAGGGAGCCATCTGTCATCACAGCTGAGGAGACTCCATTGTGGCTGAAACAGTGTGTAGGTCATCCCAGAGCTGCCCACAAGTCCGTCAGAGGGCCCCTGAGGGGAGCAGCTCATCTGTGGCCTGAGCTCTTCCTGAGGCCAACCTCAGAGATTCCTCCGCCTCCCCTCCATTTCATGAGCCCACAGTTCCGCACACGTGTCCTACCTCTCGACTTATGTTCACAGATGATCCCAGGCATGCCCCTTCCACACCCAGTTTCACATCTAATTTTCATGGCCTTATACTCACTCCTTTGAACATCATTCATTCATAGAGTGTGATGCCTGCACATACCTACCTACTTAAACACACCCACCCACTCCCTCCTTTTCCCATGCAGTCTCACATGGATGCAGTCATTCACCCTGAGGAAGTGTAGTCACGAATCCCTCTGAGTCACTGCCTTTGTGTCTTGACAGTCATGCCTCCATAACTTCAACTCCAGCATCTATAATCCTTTCTCACAGCCTCTCAGAGTCCAAGACTTCACCTCATCCTCTGTCTGACTCCTGAGCACATTCAATTAACCAAAGAGTCTCACGACATGATGTCATAGCACGTCCAAGCTACCCTCTCACTGTGAGTGCAGGATAGTTGACACCTTGAGAGGAAAAATGTCACTTGATCAAAATCACACAACTGAACAAAAGTCAAGGGGAGTTGTACATTTGAAGTCCAATTGCTTTCTTCTATGGTAAGGCCTTTTCCTTGATAGTCCCTATGCCAATGCCCTACATTGTTTTGTAGAAAGACTTAAATAAATCAGGCAGCTCATGGGATGGGAGGAAGGGGGATGGGAGGCACTCAGGCAACTGACACAGGTATACTTTTGGAACACACACACAAAAAAGCCAAGGTTAGAATACCATAGCATGAGGCTGGATAGATGGTTCAGTGGTTAGAGGTGCTTTCTGCTCTTGTAGAGAACCAGAGTTCAGTTTCCAGCACCCACAACAATTCCAGGGATTCAATATCCTCTCCTGGCCTTCCTGGCTATCTATATACACATGGGACACACACACACACACACACGCACCCACACACCCATGCATGCACACTGAGATCTTAAAAAACAAAAGAAACATCCAATAACTTGGGTGGCACCAGGGCCCAAGGGAAATGTATCAGAAACACTGGAATAAAGTAATAACCCTGCCGTTTACTGGACACTTACTGTGCCCTTGGCACACTGCCTGGAACCTTCTATCATCTCATTTAAGTTTTGTTTACAGTATGGTTTTGGAGTCGGGGTCTCACTGTGTCACCCTGGCTGTTCTGGAACTCACTCTGCAGACCAGGCTGGCCTCAGACTCACAGAGATCCTCCTGCCTCGGCCACCTGAGTGATGAGAGTGGGCGTGTGCCCTAAGCCCAGCACGTTTACGATATTTAAAGTATGCTTAGCTCCGTGTCTTAGAAGGGAGAAGTAAGGCTGAATGAGATCTGACTCTCACCCAAGTTGTCCAGCTGGTGAGTTCTGAGTGTAAGGCTATGTCCTGCTCTTAACACTAAGCCCAGTTCTTTCACAGTAATAGAGGTTGCTAATACATCCTTACCTTATCCCAGACATCATACATGGCATGGTTTCCATAGCTTCTTACAGGCTAAGAGACAGAATTGTCTGGCAAATGGTCTCTTTTCTTATTACGGAGAGGGAATTTTTAATTTCAAGATCAAACTTAGCTACATTTCATAACTAGGTAAGTCCTTCAGAGGAAGTAAATGTTTAGTGGGCCATGCCCTTTTCCTTGACAAGTTCATTTCCAATCACCCTTCCATGCTTGCTTCTCTGCAGCTCCTTGCATGTCTTGCCCCACATCACAGGCAGGGTGGCCCCTGCTGTGGCCACATACATGGCTCCTCTCTTCCACGCACTGAAGGAAGTCACACTCGGGCACAAGCCTTACACACTAATAAGGCCACTGTGGTTTAGTCAATTAGCAAGAACATTAGGGAGTAGAGCCAAAATACCTGGGCTCCGGCTCTACCCCTTACTAACTGTAAGGCCACGGGCAAATTACTTTCTCTGCCTCAGTTCCTGCACTTGCTATAGTGGCACAGTAATTCCTCCCTCTCAGGGTCGCTGTGAGTTTAAAGGACTGGAATACACATTATAGAAACTCTGGTGTCTCTTAGCCACTTAATATGTGCTGCTCACGTTCTCACGGAGATACAATGCCTACCCATGCAGTCAGTAACACAGACTTGTAGACAGGTCACACTGTCGGTGTGTGGACATTTGCCAGTGTGAGTCTGTCATGGCTGTTGAAAACGAGGCTCTTAAGAAACCTTGAACGGATCTCCTAACAGCTCCCTTTTTTGTGGGTTTTCAAATGTATATATAATATCCATGTGTGTGCATATGTGTAGGTACATGGGGGGGGGAACGTGTTTGCACATGTGTGGAGCCCAGAGATGGACCCTGGGTGTCTTAATTTTGAGCAAGGTCTTGTGCTGAACCTGGGACTCATTGATTGGCTAGAATGTCAGGGCATACAAGCCAGCATCATGGATCCCACAATCTCTACCTCCTTAGCCCTGCGTTTACAGGGCTGCTGCTGAGCCCAGCTTTTCATGTGGGTGATCAGGGATCTAAACTCGTGCCTTCATGTTTGTATACCATAGCACTTGGACCACTGAGCCATTTGCCCAGCTCCTAACAAAGTTTTCCTCTGAAAGGGCTCATGTAGGCCAGGCTATCCTTGAGCTCCCATCATGTAGCCAAAGATGAGGTTGACATTGAACTCTGTCTGGTCCTCCTACTTCTCCCTACTGAGTTCTGGGAGTATATGCCCAGTTTACTGAGGACCAAGTCAACAATGCTTTTTAAGCATTCTACCAGCTGAATCACGTCTCCAGCCCCCAACTTTTTTTAAGGGGGGGGGCGGAAGACAAAGATTTCTTAGAAGCTCCAAAGTCACAATATTGTTACACTCACACATACTAAAATTAACAATAATTCCTTAATTATTGTTAATAATCAAATATCCTGTCTATATTCAAATTTTACTTATTTCCCCATTACATATATATTCATATATACACCATATGTGGACATTGGATTGCTGGAGTAAGAAACCAAATGAAGTCCATCCAGTGATGTCTCCCCTTATTTCTTCTAAATAAAGAGTGAATCTCTTTTCTCTTTGAAAAATATGAGGCCTTTGACCAGAAGGATGTACATTAAAAAAGAAAGAAAGGAAGGAAGGAAGGAAGGAAGAAAGGAAGAAAGGAAGGAAGGAAGAAAGAAAGAAAGAAGAAAAGAAAAGAAAAAGAAAGGTGTTTTCTTCACAACTTTTTCTCAATGCACAAATAATACATGTTCTGTGTTGTGGGAAAAAAAAGGACTGAAGACATGAATTTGATCCCCAGAGTTAGGTGGCTCACAACTGCCTGTAAATTCAGTTTTAGGAGATTCTGACCTCCACTGACGCACACATGCATGCATGCATGCAAGCACACACACACACACACACACACACACACACACACACACACACATGTACATACACTTAAACATAAATACATAAAATTTAAAGAAGAAAGTAGATAATGTGGATAAAGTGAAAACCGTCTTACACTCCTCAACTGGAGCTTTTTAACCATTTTGTCTCCATGTTCTCATCTTCAAAATGGGAATGTCTCCTTTCTCAGGGTGCTGAGAGAGTTAAACTAAACAGAGCTTGGAAGCTCTTAGGTCGATGCCTGTCAGTCACCCAGGTTGTTTTCAGTCATTGCTCTCATGGGGCAAATTTGGAGGCATAGCGGGTTGGAGCGTGTTCAGAACCATGGACAGAGGCAGCGCACTCCCATCGGCCTCCAAGCTTTGGAAGCAACCAGCAAAACTGGCCTAGGCGGGGCCAGTGCAGCTTGTGAAGAGGAAGGAAACCTGGGATTTTCGGAATCCGCGTAGCCTCGCTCTTCCTCCGTCTGGCGGAGACAATTACTCGGATACGCTCGAGCTGGTCTCCCCGAGACCCAGGGTCATTTCAGACCTGGGCCCGGGTCCTTGGGCAACAAGGCTGGCCAAGCAGAGGCCGGGTGACTCAGTCTCCCCGATTGCAGACCAACTCGCAGGAAGACCACAAGTGCCTCCCTCCTAAGGGCCTCTGCACCTCTCAGAGCTCCCCCCTCACCCTGCCCCACCGATGCGCTGCCCTCCGGAGTTGGGGTGGTGGCTAGGGGGTGGGGAGAGCGGCCTCCGGAAGCAGGCTCAGAGCACAATTAGCAGGAAGCAGAGTCGCCCGCGAAGGCTGATTTAATTAGGTGACACGGTGCCAGGCAGGGATAGGGGGGAGGAGGGGAGAGCAGGGTCAAAACATTTTGTAAAAATCTGTTTCACAAACGCTTCTGCTCCCCTCGGGCCAGAGAGAGATTAGGCGTCTTTGGTGTCGATCAAGGCTGGCTGGCAATAGCTGGCCGCAGGGCAAGGCCAGTGCCTCCTTCATATCCGCGTCTCTATTGTCTAGTCCCCAGGACCATCGCTCCTCTGGGATGCTGGTTGGGACAAGGTGGGGAGGCAGTGATAACCTAGAAAAGAAATCTCATAAGGCAGAACACACATGTACACACACACACACACACACACACACACACACACACACACACACACGAGTTTTAATAATTTGGGAAGATCCACTTCTCAAGCTACCATTGGCTGATCAGACACTCGAATGCCTAGTCTCTATTATTTATACTCTGTGCCTCTGTTTCCTCACTCCTAAAACAGTAAAGATCCTTTAAGAGTCCCTGCCGGGTGATGGTGGGGCGCACGCCTTTAATCCCAGCACTTGGGAGGCAGAGGCAGGCGGATTTCTGAGTTCGAGGCCAGCCTGGTCTACAAAGTGAGTTCCAGGACAGCCAGGGCTTTACAGAGAAACCCTGTCTCGAAAAACAAAAACAAACAAACAAACAAACAAAAAGAGTTCCTGTGCAGGGGCTGGCGAGATGGCTCAGCAGAGCACTGACTGTTCTTCCGAAGGTCCTGAGTTCAAATCCCAGCAACCACATGGTAGCCCACAACCACCCGTAATGAGATCTGACGCCCTCTTCTGGTGCGTCTGAAGTCAGCTACAGTATACTTGTGTATAATAATAAATAAATCTTTGGGTCTGAGCGAGCAGAGGTGACCAGAGTGGGCAGAGGTCCTAAAAATTCAATTCCCAACAACCACATGAAGGCTCACATCCATCTGTACAGCTACAGTGTACTCACATACATAAAATAAATAAATAAATAAATCTTTTTTTAAAGAAAAGTTCCTGTGCAGAATGAAGGGTGTGTAATGGCAGGTGCTAGACTTACTGTAAGCATTAGATACCAGATGAGTTGAGACCTTTGGTGCCAAATCCTAAGACAAACACTGCATGTGGATGTAGAAACTTCATGTCTAAGATACTTGCAGTAGCTCACCTGGTCACGGGTAGATGTGGGAATTGCTCTCAGAACTGTTTGGTGTTGAAGCCTGTGCCATTTTGACACCTCTATTCTGAGCTGCTTGGTTTCCCAGGAGACCTTATCTCAGGTGATCTCATCGGAGCCACCAACTCTCAGCCATGTCTGGTTCAACCACACTTCCAAGACACGCGCATGCGTGTAGTACTGAGCCAAACAAAGTCTACAGTGCACACACATCTGTCACGGGAATACCCTCCCATGGAGAGAGGCTCTGGAGCATCATTTTGCTCAGAAGTTACGCAATCCACATGTCGGTGTCAAAAAGCTACACACAGCATCACACGTGTACAGATACACAAAACGTTAACACTCCAAAGTAGTAGTAAGATTTGAGCCATCGCATAGGCACGAAGACTGACGGTTTGGTTCTGCAAAGCAGCACTTACGTAGAAACACACAGAGAAACATCATTCAGCATACACAATGATGTCATACCCCACCTCATGGACCGACACAGACATATGCATCAAAACACATAACACTCTCCCACTTGAGAGATGTGATCAGATATAGATGGCACAGAAAAAAAAAAATCCAAGCCAGCGTACATATGTCCTAGACATACCCACGCAGACCAGTGGACAGAGGCAACACTTAATCTCATGGGCACACACTCACATGTACACAGACAGCCTCAGACCTTCTGGGAAGCTGGCTTCTACCCAAGAGCTTTCTGCCTCCCAAAGTCTTCAGGGCATGTGAGTCATTGACCCCACGCCCACCCACCCCCACCCCCTTTTCCAGCTGAGTCCAGGGCAGCAGCAGGAACACAGTCCTCCAGCAGACATGTGCAGGTGACCCTGGACTGCCCATCATAAGGATACCCTCTGAATCATCACTGCCAGCCCAAGCTGGAGTCAGCCAGTGGGACTTGGTAGCTTCCTCCCATCTCCCCCAAATCACTCACGTTACCCCTCAGCCTCGGGCACTAGCACTCCAGAAAGAGGCAAAGAGACTGACCAGCATGCTTCTTCATTAGTGTACCAGGTCTCCTTAAGCCTCTGCCCCACCTGTTGTCACCTACCTGTGCAGGTGGTCTGTCTCAGCAGCTCAAAGCTCCAGCCTTGGCCGGTCCCCGAAAGGCAAGAAGGTGGAGCCTGCTCCATCCTCTGCACAACCCTTCCCCCCCCCCCAATTTCCAGCTCCCTCTGCAGCTGCCCCCTCCAGCTCCAGGCCTCCTGGGCAGACACCCCCCCCCCCCCCAGCTGCCTGCTTGCCCAACACAGTGTCTCTTCTCTGAAAACCAGACTAGGGACTGGGGGGTGGGGGGAGGATCCCAAGAGAGGAAGTGGCATCTGACGCCCCAGCACCAAACCTGGGGGGCTGCAGGGGGGGAAGGGAGGAGCAGGGAGGCTTCTCATTGTGTGAGGGAAATTTTATTTTTAACAGATGCTAAGGCAGATGGCGCAGAATTAACAGAAAATGGGAGAGGAAAGAGAGGAAGAGCATTACTGACTCCGGAGAGAGTGGACATTAAAAAAATAAAGAATAAGGGAATGAAAACAAGTTTAAGTGCTCTCTCCGGGGGGGAGGGGGGTGGGGAGGGGAGCTGAGAGGCAGAGAGGGACGGAGCAGCGTGGCGATAACCAGAGGCGTGAAATTACAAAAGTAAAATTTGTGGGACTCGGGAGGGGCCGAGAAGGCCCCAGTTTCATTGCAAAACTCACTCAGAAATTACTGATGTGATGTTTGAGCTTTTATCATTAATAATAATTCGAGAGGGGTGGGGGAGACAAAAGGACTCATGGGCTAGGGGGTTCAGAGGCACCAAAAGAAAAGAGGTTTGAGCTGTCAGGGGGAGGAAGTCATCTTTGAGACAGGATAGGGAAAGGAAATGAGAGAAAACTCAGGGACCCAGAGCACAAGTGGAGACACTGGGAATAAAAGAATAAATCGGAATCAAGAAAAGAGCAAGCACAGGGGACAGGGAGAAGGGAGGCAGCACAAAGGGGATAAAGCAGAAGGGGCCAGGGGAACAGAAGGAAGCTGTTCAGAGGGACAGAGACAAAGAACCGGCTGGCGCGAGCAGGATGAGGGGGCAGAAAACCAGGTCAGAACCAGAGAAGAGCAGGGCGTGTGGGCACACTTGTGGGGCAAGGAGCCCCAGAGGTGACAGAGTGGCCAAAGTCAGGGACCAAAGGAAACATGGAGCAGAGAAAAAGACAAGCAAGGGGCAGGGGCCAAACAGAGACATGGACAAAGAAAAGGAGACAGGAAATGAGAGAGACAGCCAGGGGGAATCAGAAAGAGACTCCACAAGAAAGGACAAAAACTAAGGCTTTGCAACACAAAGAGAGTTGAAGAGGCAGACAGCTCAAGCCACTCAGTCAAGATGAGAAAAAGAGGTGAGACTAGAAAAAGGAAAGGAGAACTGAGCTTGGAGGCAGAGATACCGAGAGGCTGTGGGGGAGACAACAGGGAAGGGAGGAATGGATGGGAGACAAAGAGGAACGGCCGTTTATCTCTCCTTCCAAATTAATTGAGGCTACATCAGCCTGAGCCACTAAAACGGAGCGATTATGAATGGGTTAGTCACAGGTGGAGTTAAAGGCCTTCAGAGGGATATTAGCCAAAATTGAGTGGCTTTTAATTTCTTTCTAACGAGAGACTGTAGCTGGGGAACCAGGCACCGCCTCCGCTCAGCTCTCCTGCTAAACACGGCGTGGGGGCAGCCCAGGCCACTCGCCACCTGACCTGTGTGGCATAGGCAGCCAAGTGGAAATGGCCGTGTCTAGAACATGCCTGCAACATGCCTGTGACATGCCTGCCACACGCCTGCAACAACAGCAAGAGCCAAAAGTGGGGAAGGGACCAAGACATCCTCGGACATAGCCAGGCCAGGGATTACATAAGGGCAGAAATGGGCTGAACAGGAGAAAGGGTGGAGGTGAAGGCTGCCACAGAAAGGCCCTCCTATGGCTACAGGGTTTCCCCCACCAGCCCTGATACCATTTTTCAAAAAGGCACCATGGTTTTCTGCACTTGAAAATACTATTACTAACTTCCCTGCCTAATAAAGACACTGTGAACTCTGGGGACAGGGTGGTGACTACTGGTGTGGTAGGTGCTGAAATGTGTGACTTTTTCAACTACCTCATTACCAGGCACTTTCTGCCTGAACTTTCTGTTCTACATCTATAAAGTGAAGGAGTTAAGGTCTCACGTTGTCTTCAACACTAAAGGGCTCTAAAGAGCCTTCCTTATCTGGAGGATTCCACTGATGTGCATGGGACACGTAGAATAAGACAAGTGACCCGGGGGACACCTGTGGCCACTTGAATAAGGTATATGAACTGGACAGAGGGTCAGTGGTCCAGAATAAGTGCAGTGACATGTCAGGCAGCAGGTAAGTAGGTGACAAATGCCCAGCTGGCGGGCCTGGAGAGGGAAGGCTAATGGAGGCCAGAGAAGAGGCATGGTCAATGGGATTCTGTGGAGCCTGAGGTAACTCCTGAAAGTTGGATAAAATAAAAGGTGGTGGCCATTTCAATTATGGATACCAAGAACAAAGGAAGAAAGGTGCACCAGGGCTGGGACAGGCTCTCCATGGACATACGATAGGCAAAGGAGAGAGAAGACAGAGGGTGGAACATGGCTGTGGCCACACAGGGTGGTGAGGTTTGAAGGAGAGTGTGGAACCCAATGTTTCATAAACACTGGGCACCACAGGAAGGCATTTGGGGTCTCTAATATATTTGGGTAAAGATAGAATACGGGGGCAAGGGAACAATATGGGGACAAGAGACAGGTGTGGTGAGCCCACGTGAAGAGGCCAGGGACAAGGTGAAAGAGGAAAGGACTTGGTAACTAATATGTGGGCGGAGAGAAGCACCCACAAGAAGACTTTACTTAGGGTGTCAAGGTCAAGATGGAGGTCTGGAAGAAGAAGCATGCTCACAACTCCTACACACTGCGAGTCAAGTTAGATGGGGGCTGAGATGAACATCGGGGTATTGGCTTCCATCCAAGAGCAGAAAGATGCTGAGGGAACAGGAGCAGTTGAATCAAAGTGCATCCATCTAAGGGTCTGGGTGGTCCAACTTCCTCTCTCACCCACCAATGTATTTCCAGACCCAGGCCAATGTATTCTTCATCCCTGAACTTGAGTGTGTTCATGTATGACATGTGTGAGCATTGGCTGGCCTCAAGTAGAGCTTTCCTCTAGGTCTATGATTCTATACTCAGAGACAAAGCCAGGAACAGAGACCTGAATGAGAGCAGAGACAGGGACCTCACGAGAAATGGTGATAATTCTCCCTGTCCTCCTATCCCCAGAGCCAACAGCTGCGACCCCTCCCCCTGGCAACTCTATTAACAGTCAATTAGGGGGCCTGATGGGCCTGAGCCTGGAGAATCTCTCCTGCCATATACACAGTCAGGCCCCCAGTCAGAAGTTGGTCTGATGAGCCCTTGGGGAGAAGGCTTCACTCAAATTTATAACTAACTCTAGGGGCAGCCCAACAGCCCCTGCTCTCCTCCCCTCTCTCCTTCCTCCCAGGGCAGAGCCCATAGGGCTGGGCTGGATGCAGGAGTCTGGAGGAGGATGCCAGAGGATGAGGGGAAGATGGGACCGGGTGGACAGTGCCTGTGCTACAGGCACAGAGATGAAAGGAAGAGGGCCGCGGAGCAGAGGAAGTGGGAGGGGAGACACAAGGAAGAGCCGTGAGAGAGCGTGAGAGAGAAAAATGACAGGCCCTGAATATTGGGCGCTCTCACTTTAAATCAAGATAAAAGAGTGAACTGGAAAATGAGAGTCCAGAGAAGCCCCGGACGGCTCGGGGCGCTAATGGAAACACATGGCTGCTGGCTGCGGGCTTGTCAGCTTCCCCCGGCGCTGCCATTCCCGTCTGATAATCCGGCCTGCCATAAAATTAGACTAGCAAATACCTCCTGACAAAGATGCATGCTTCTCTCTATTGTGCCATCATAAAAAAAACTCCGCTGGTGACTCGGGGAGCCGCAAACTTCAATTTAAATTTACAGTGCTGCGGAAGGAAAGTGATATGCACTCAAAAATTTTAATAACCTATTAAGTTACGACTTCAATTTCATTTTATGAATATTTTCCTTGGGGAGCACGGCTATCACAGAGAAAGATAGAAATTTAAAAAAGATAAATAGTGCCATTAATCTCCAACATTTCTCTTCCATTATCCTTGAAAATTAGGAGTTATTTTTGTTCAGATCTTCATGTAATTAGCTCCCTCCACTTGATTCACTAGCCAGAAAATGACCATGTTCAGAAAATTAAAAATTTGTCATTAAGTGGAATTTAACATAATATCATTTATCTTTATCTATTCCCCAGCTGACAGCAGGAAGCCTTGGCTGCCTTACCGGCTGGTGTGTCAGAGTGGGGAGGGACTGCTGGGGAGAGACACTGGGAGAGACAGAGATAGAGACTGAGGGAGCTAGAGGAGGCCAGCAGGGAGGTGGCCAGACAGCAGTGAGGAAAAGGAAGGAGGAGGCCAGGAGAGCTGAGGAGTCAGCTCCAGCGATCTGGGACAGCAGAAGAGGCGGAGACTGATGTTGGCAGGCCAGGGCCTGACAGTGGGGCTGATGGGAGGAGCTGGAAGGGTGGTGGCTACATTGAGAAGGAAGGGTAGTGGATATATTGAGGAGGAAGGGTAGTGGATACATCAGTAGCAGTGGATACTTCAGTAGCAGGTACCCAAGTAGGAAGGTGGCTGGTTAGTGGAGCTGGGGTAAAGAAGTGACTTGAAAAGACAGGATCAATCCAGCGGAAGGAACCTTCCAAAATATGAGGCTGGAATGGGACAGGAGAACTCAGGATCATGGATCCCCACATCCAGAGGGAACCCATGTTATCATCCTGACCCTGACCTGTTTGGCTTCAGGGAGACAAGAGATGGGCTAACAGTCAGAGAGGAGGCAAGCAAGCAAAGGCAAAACAGGACAGCTAGCAGGTGTGTCTAAGAAAGTTGGAGGAAAGTGGGACGGACAAACAGACAAGGTAGACAGGCAGGCAGGTGAGCTCCATTAGTGACGCAGACTCAGGATGACTCCATGCTCAAGGTGCTACCACTTGCAAGGCCTGTGGCCATGCCCTTGAACTTCTCTCAGAGCTGCATGGCTGCATCTGGCCTCCATCCTAAAAAAAGACTCCATCTTGTTCTCCCTTCCTGGAGTCAAAAATTATCCACTAAACTATTCAGTCTTCATCCTGGCCAGAGAGAGAGAGAGGGGGGGGGGGGAGAGAGAGAGAGAGAGAGAGAGAGAGAGAGAGAGAGAGAGAGAGAGAGAGAGAGAGAGCGCACTATGGCTGGGCCTAAGAGACTGAGAATTGGATAAAGGGATTAAACAGCGACACATTAGTGAGAGATTTAGAGTGTAATAAACCCATTTCATAATAATATGTGCGTTGGGGCCAGCGATTCATCATCGCAAGAGCCTGTCCACCGTGGGAACCTTGACCTGCAGGGGAGGAACCTGGACAGGGAGTAGAAGTTTTTCTATAGGGTCTCAGGGAATGGACCAGGAGGTGCACACTGTACTCGAGGGACCAAAGGGGGACATCAGGATGCTGAGCATGCTGTCAGTGCAAGTTGCTCCAGGGACCAATCAGAAAGGACTTCTCACAGAGGCTGGGCTACAGAAGAGGCCTGAGACCAACACACACACACACACACACACACACACACACACACACACACCATAACCAAGCCCACATCCTCTGCAGGAAGTGAGGGGTGGGTTCTGAGCCTCAAAGTCTGTACCCCACAGACAGGACCCAACTAGCTAAAGTCTCTCAAATAAGCTTGCTGTTCCTTCCTGCTAAGATGTTCCTCCACCCCATTCTCCAGCTGTCCTGCCAATGAGGCCCTGCCTCTGCAGACCCCTCCTGGAGCCCCCTGTCTTATTTGTGTTCCTCCAGAGCCCTGTGGCTCTTTCTGGAAGTGCCTGGCTTCAGACACGGATTCTAAACTGAACTTGAGTTTTGACACTGCAGAGTGGGTCTTGGCAAGTCACTTTACCACCCCCACCCCACCTCCCGAACATCAGGTTCTCATCTGTCAAATCTAGGCAATTAAGACTGCCTCATAGGATTAGTGTTAGGGTCGTCTTAGATGGCAGTTTTGATATTATTACATAAAGCAGAAAATGATATTGTTACCATACTTTTGCATGTGGCTCCTCCAGTCTCAAGCTACACTAAGGTGTTGTGACGCTGGTCAGGGAGAGTTATAGCTCCCCAGCTGCACTGAACTTATCCAGGGGGTCCTCAGGGGCCCTTACTCATTTTATGGTTATTTAAACTGCCCTCTCAGTGGGGTAGAGGAAAACACCTCTTGTTGTTTCTTTGACAGAGGAGAACAGCATTCGTAGCTAAAACAAGGGTTCCCCTGGAAAAGGTATGGCAAAATAGGAGCAGAGCTGTTGGGTTTCAGTCCTCGACCTAGAAATGTTGCAAAGTGAAGAAACCTGTATCTGGTGAGAGCAAACAGTGACCGTTTCCTATGAGAAGGAGAGTCATGGGAGGTTTGGGCTTAAGTTGGTGACAGACCAGGTGGCCAGAGAACATGCAAGAGGAGAGATGAGAGAGTCAGATAGAATGTCAAGACCCAGGCATGGGACCGTTGTCTTCCTTCATTGCTCCCTGACCCTTATGCCAGACCAGGGCTCCGTCTATGTCTGCCAGAACTTACCTTTCCTGTTCTCACCCTGCAATGCAATGGGTTCTCCTCTCCCATATTTTCCAAGGTCTCCAGTTCATTCCACCTTACCCTATGCAGCATCAAACTCTGATTAATTTCTGGGGACTCAGGAATGAATCAAGACCTTCCAGATTCCCCAGCCTCCTCCCCATCACCACACCACACACACGAAATACAGATGCAAAACTGCCTCCCTGCTGCCTGCCAGAGCTTAGGCTGGGAGTCATTCTTGTGTTTGTTACAAGTTTAACAAACTCCAACACAGATACCTGTACAGAAGGCAATGGGTGTGGCCAGGTTTTCTGTGAGTAATCCAGATAACCCTGGGGTACCAGAGAGAGACAGCCCTCTGGCCTCTGCAAACTGCCAGGGTCAGGAAAATGACTGAGAATACAAGAGCCACTGGAGCTGGGTGGGCAAAACTCTAACAGGTGGAGCCTTAGAAGATTGGCTGGGCCAAATGAGACTGCGGAGTAAGCTTGAGGCCAGAGGAGGAAGCCAGGATTCAAGGAGCATCTACTCCATGCCAAGAGTGCACTAGAAACTTGTGTTGTTGCCTTCTCTGTGGTCCTTCCCAACATCCTTAGAAATAGATGCTATTATCCACATAAATAAGATCTCCATGGAGACATGAGAGCTCCGAAGGACCAGAGGCTGCCCTTGAACCCGGAACTGATTGCTTCTAAACAGCCATGCTCCTTCCTAAAACTCAGAAGGCTGAGCGAGACTGTGAGTTTGAGATCTACCACATGGTGAGTTTCAGGCCACCCTGGGAGACATAATAAGGCTTTGTCTCAAAACAACATAAGGCAGGGCTGGTGAGATATATATAGCTCAAGTGAAGACGCCTATCACCAAGCCTGACGTCCTGAACTTGGTCTCTGGAACCCACGCAGTAGGGGAGAGCCAATTCCCACAAGTTCCCACATGTTGTCTTCTCATGATATACATGATCCTTTCTTTCATTATTTCCTCTCCCCACCCCTCAGCCTTGAGAGTAGTCCTTCTAGTACCTTCCACCTGAACCCTGAATCCTATTTTACCCTTTCCCTCCCTAGCAAACACCCCATCCCCTTGTCAGCCCTCGGATCTCTCTCTGGCACCACCTCTTTCCTCCCAACCTCTCTGCCTCTGTTCCACATGTCACCAGTAGAGTCCTCATCAAAAGTTTCCAATAGCCATGCAGTGGTGGCACCTGCCTTTGATTCCAGCACTCAGGAGGCAGGGGCAGACCGATCTATGTGGGTTGGAGGCCAGCCTGGTCTACAGCATGAGTTCTAAGACAACCAAGGCTACACAGAGAAACCCTGTCTCAAAAATAAATAAATAAATAAATAAATAGTAATAATAATAAAAACAATTGAACAGAAAAAGGTTCCAATTAGCCGGGCATGGTGGTGCACGCCTTTAGTCCCAGCACTCGGGAGGCAGAGGCAGGCGGATTTCTGAGTTCGAGGCCAGCCTGGTCTACAGAGTGAGTTCCAGGACAGCCAAGATACACAGAGAAACCCTGTCTCGAAAAACAAAAACAAAACAAAACAAAACAAAACAAAAAAAGGTTCCAATAGAGGGAGTGAAGATGAAGAGATGACTGGGCAGTTAAGACCACTTGCTGCTCTAGAAGAGGACCCAGGTACCAGGTACTCAGTATCCTACATTCACACTGAGTGCTCACAGTTGCTTATAACTCTACTTCCAGGGGATCCAAAGTTCTCTTCTGGCATCCATAGGCACCTGCACCATCAGGATGCACATAAACTTATGCAGGCACACATACACACAATAGATACGTAAATAAAAAATAAATATTTTAGATTTCCTATAGAGGAGCTAGCAAGATGGCCCAGCAGGGAAACGTGCCCACTGGCCAAGCTTGATGACCAGTGTTCAATTCTCTAAATCACAGTGGAAGGAGAGAGGCAACTGCCCAAACTTGTCCTCTGAGATCTTTTTCATACGCATGTGCACAGGAGCACGCATACACACACACACACACACACACACACACACACACACACACACACGCACACACACTAACAATAAAGTGTTTTGTTTTGTTTTTAATGGGAAAAGATTTCCAGTGACCTCTTGCAGGTTTGCAACCCACCCCCTTTGGTTCCTAGCTTAGCAAATTACTTCTAAGCTTGTGTCATTGTCTGCCAAAAGGGAATGTATGACATGGTACCTACCTGTAACTAGCTAGATGATAGAAGAGCCTGGTGTACAATGAGCAGTTTTTAAAATTGCTGTTAGTTTTGTTTTGTGTGGTTTTTATTTTGTTTTCTGTTTTGTTTTGTTTGTTTTGGGGGAGGTTTTCTTTTTCTTTGTTTATTTTGAGACAGAGTTTCTCAGTGTAGCCCTGGCTGTCCTGGAAATCACACTATAGACCAGGCTAGCCTTGAACTCAGGGATCCACCTGCCTCTGCCTCCCAAGTGCGGGGATTAAAGGGGTGTGCCACTATACCTACCTAATTTCATATCTAGCGTGTGTGCAAACCCATGTGCTCAAGCATGCCTCACTGTATGTGTGGAGGTCAGAGGACAACTTGCAGGGAGAAACTGCTTCTTTCCTTCCACCACGTGGGTTCCGCAGGTTAAACCCAAGCTATCGGGTCTAGTGTCAAGCACTTTTATCCAGTGAGCCGTCCTGTCAATGAAGCTATGCTTCATACGTAAAAGGTTATTCTCATAGAAACGTATCAACTCCATTTCTCCTTGTTAGAGATCACATGGTAAACATGTGCGTGTTGACAGGTGTTTTTACCTAAGTAAAATATCACGTTTATTTGAAAAAAAAGATAGCAAGAGTGATGCCTGTTCCCTACTTTAAAAACAAAAACAAGCCAGGTGTGGTGGCACGTGCCTTTAATCCCAGTACTCAGGAGGCAGAGGAAGGTGGATCTTTGTGAGTTCGAGGCCAGCCTGGTCTCCACAGTGAGTTCCAGGGCTCTATTACACAGAGAAACTACGCCTCAAATAAATCCACAAAAAAGAAACAAAAACAAACTAAAGCCTAAAACACTGAAAGCTCGACACCGTTCCTAGATTTGAAATGGTTGAGCTGTCACCTGAACTAGGATCAGAGTCCTAACCACGGTTCCGTCCCCAAATATCTTAAGACTTTGGATCTCCGTTGCCTCCTAAATTACACATGCCTGCATGCGAGTGTGAAACTGTGGTCAGCAGATCTTGTGAACAACTGTCTTAAATACAGGGACATAAGAGAAGCACCTGATGCCCTGCATGCGGGCTGTCACCTATAGTCCCAGCACTTGGGGACAGAGGCCAGACTGTGAGAGAGAGAAAAGGGAGACAGGGAATGAAGTGGGAAGGAGGGAAGACCTGGCAGAAAGGTGGCACCACCAAGAGCTAAACTTCCTGAATGTGTTACTACAGGAACTATTTCACCCGGGGAGCAACCCTATAAGGTGAAAAGTACCGCTAATCTCATTTACAGATGAGGACCCAGGGGCTCAGAAAGGTTAAGCATTTTGCCGCAGTGTCTCAGGGTTTTACCGCTGTGAACAGACACCATGACCAAGACAACTCTTATAAAGGACAACACTTCATTGGACCTGGCTTACTGGTTCTGAGGTTCCGTCCATCGTCATCAAGGTGGGAACATGGCAGCATCCAGGCAGACATAGCACCGGAGGAGATGAGAGTTCTACATCTTGTTCAGAAGGCAAACAGAATAAAACTAGATTCTGGGCAGCTAGGTGTAGGGTCTCAATGCCCAACGACACAGTGACACAATTCCTCTGACAAGGCCACACCTCCTAATAGGGCCATTCCCTGGGCCAAGCATATTCAAACACATGAATCTTTGAGGGTCAAACCTGTTCAAACCACCATACATAGGCTAAAACCCATAAGCCACAAAGTTGGGTTTGGGTTTAGGAATCTCAACCCTAAAGCCTGCACTCTAAAAAACATTGAACACTTCCAAAGTAGCAGGAAAGTTCTAAGTCCTCTTACATTGTGTGTAGAGTAGTGTTTGTTACTCTCCATCTCATTATGTATGAAGCCCAGGCTGTGACCTGGTCAATGAGGGCAGCCTTCAGTAGTGGTACCGGCAAGGTCACAAACTCCCTGACACCCTTAGAAGGAGGAACAGGCCCTGCCCACACCTTGACTCTAACACAGTGAGAATAACTTCAGACCTCTAGTCCACAGGAGGGTATGACATTAAATTTTGTTGTTTTAAGCCCCTAGGCTTGTGGTGGCATATTACAGCAGCAACAGGACACTAAAACACAGATCCTCTCCTCCTTGAGGGGACCTGGAGCCCTTCCTCAGCCACCGTACGTAAGTATGGCCTAGAACTCTGAGTCTTCGGTATATGGGTGTATGCCACCAAACCTGGCTACACCCTGCCTAGTTTATGTTTTGTTTTTGTTTGTCTGTTTTGTTTTGTTTTTTCGAAGACAGGATTTCTTTGTATAGCCCTGGCTGTTCCGGAACTCACTCTGTAGACCAGGCTGACCTTGAACTCAGAAATCCACCTGCCTCTGCCTCCTAAGTGCTGGGATTAAAGGCGTGTGCCACCACTGCCTGGCTAGTTTGTGTATTAATTTATGGAATTCTCACAACTACTGTAGCAGCTTGCATACTCTGTAAGACATGTGCATCGTGACTTTGGGGAGTCGATTTCCTTTGAATCTGTCTGGACAGTAAGATGCCATGGAAATGCCCCACAAGGGGTTAGGACATGAGAGGCTTCTCAGCTTTGTAAAGCAGCAGCCACAAAAAGAGATCTGAAGCAGAGACGCTGAGAAGCAGGTGGAGGAAAAGAGGTTGCGCAGAGGAGAACCAAGGCTCTCTAGCCATAGCTGAATTTCTGATTGAATACAGCTGTCTGAACACCCAGCACCACCCAGAGCAGAAGAAATGCCCAGCCCCCACACACAACTATCAAAACTTTTTAAAAAAATAAATCATTGTTCTGCTGGGTATAGTTAATACCTGTATTCTCAGCAGTTAGGAGTTGGAGGCAGGAGGATGGAGAGGGTTCAAGGACATCTTGGACAACTTAATGAGTTCCAGACGAGGCCCAGTCTCAAAACACTAAAAAACAATGGCGGGTGTGTGTGTGCACATCTTCCTAGTTTACTCTGTCTCCTTTTCTGAGCTCTAAATAAAACGCCTAACTTTTCCTTATGCCTTGTCTCTTTGCAAACCAGCCCAAATCCTAAACGTGCCTGCTCGCCCTGACATTCTGGGCTTGCTCAGTTTCTCTGGAGACCTCCCCCTTTTTTTTCTCCAGCTGCTTCCACTGCTGAGTCTATCTCAAAAGACAAGACTCTCTTCTTCTCCATCTACACACACACACACACACACACACACACACACACACACACACACACACACGCACACACACACACACACACACACACACACACACACACACACACACAGCCGCTGCAATCTGTAGCTTGCCTGCCATGGGCTTGTTTTTCTCTCAAAGGTTAATAAAATGGTCCTTGAGCTTTAAAAAAAAAATTGTTTAACAAGAGAAGGAAATGTAGCTCAGTGGTAAAGCATTTGCTTAGCATGAAAAAATGCTACAAGTTCCATCACCAACAATGAAATAATAATAATAGCGGGGTGGGGGGGTGGGGTGGCTCACGCCTTTAATCCCAGCACTCCGGAGGCAGAGGCAGGTGGATTTCTGAGTTTGAGGCCAGCCTGGTCTACAAAGTGAATTCCAGGACAGCGAGGACTCCACAGTGAAACCCTGTCTCGAAAAAAAAAAAAACCAAAATAATAATAATAATAATAATAAATTAATAGATCCCCTTTTAGGCCCCAGAGCTGGAGCAAGATATCATCCAGCAATAGACAACTAACACAGTAAGGTAAGTGCTAGCATTTCTTCCTTTTAAAAAAATTTATTTGTTTATTTATTTATTTTATGTAAGTGGGTTTTTTGTCTGCACACACATCTGCACACTAGAAGACAGCATCAGCCAGCTCTGAGCTATCATGTGAGTACTGGGAATTGAACTCAGTACCTTTGGAAGAGCAGCGTGTACTCTTAACCATAGAGCTATCTCTCTGGCCCCAATGCTACCATTTCTTTTTTCTACAAATGGGGGCCCTGAGGCCATAAGGGATTAAGAATTTGCCTAGCATTAGGCCACTAGTGACTGATGAAAAATGAACTGAGTTGTTCCAGCTCCAAGGGCCACATGAGCAACCAGTAGTTAGAGAAGAAAGGCACTTCAGAGATGCCCACGTCCTTATTCTTGGGACTAGAGAATACATTGCCAAACTTGGTAAGAAGGCACTTTGTGGCTATAATTACCTTAGTGGTCTTGAGAGCGGTGGATTCTCCAGGATGGTCTGAATGTACATAACACAAGAACATGCCCTTTATGTTGTTGTTGTTTTGTTTTGGTTGGTTGGTTTTGGTTTTTCGAGACAGGGTTTCTCTGTATAGCCCTGGCTGTCCTGGAACTCACTTTGTAGACCAGGCTGGCCTCAAATTCAGAAATCCTCCTGCCTCTGCCTCCCGAGTGCCGGGATTAAAGGCGTGCGCCACCATGCCCGGCTTGCACATGCCCTTTATGAAAGAAAGCAACAGTGTCAAATCAAAAGCAAGGTGACACAGGGCTGTGACCTGGGGAATGAGGGCAGCCTTCAGAAGTGGGACCAGCAAGGTCACAAACTCCCTGACACCCTTATAAGGAGGAGCAGGCCCTGCCCACACCTTGACTCTTAACATAGTGAGAATAATTTCTGTCCAGTCCATTTACCTCTCTCTCTCTCTCTCTCTCTCTCTCTCTCTCTCTCTCTCTCTCTCTGTGTGTGTGTGTGTGTGTGTGTGTGCACGCATATGCATGTGTGTGTGAATGTGTGTCTGTCTCTGACTCAGTCTGTGTCTTTTTCTCTCTCTGACTTTGTCTCTCTTTCTCTGTCTCTCCCCTGGTACCAGAGGCTTGCCATGTAGCTCAGGCTGACCCTAAATTCACTACATAATGTAGTCCAGGCTGGCCTCCAGCTTGTAGCCCTCCTCTCTCTGCCTCAAAGGGGCTGAGATCATAGGCATGCATTGGGGAAACCCTTTCTTTCCATGTTCCTCTACTTACCTCTTCCAGGACATCTCAGAGTGTCCCTGCAGCTGCTGCTGCTCTGTCCTGTCCCTCCAGCAGACATTTGCCACCTTCTTACTCAGCACTTACTAATATCACTGCTAATGTGCTGGCGGGCGGCCCAGTGACATTCTTATGAGTATGAGTCATGGAATCCAAGGACAGGAGGCTGGAGAGGTCCTTTGAGAATCTATCCCTTCGTTTTATGGATGATGAAACTGAGTCCCAGGGAAGTGAAGAAAGCCATGTACCCAAGGTCATGTAGCCAAGGCTCAAAGACATGGCTCTTGATTCTACATCCCCAAGCTCATTTACTCAGCAAGTATTTACCAAGCCCTTGGTAAGTAAGCGAGGTGCTGGAAATGTGATGACAATCACAAGCAAGAACGGCCCTTGCTCTCCTCACAAGGGTGCCCAGTCTGTAATAAATGCCATTATCACGTGGATATACCATTACTCACCATGACAAAGAAAGTGAGGACATTTGTTCCATGTGACAAGCTGACAGAGTGCAAACCAGAAAGGTGTTTGAAGTCAGCAAATCAGGGAAGGCTCATCTGAGGAGGTCACCACTGTATGAAGCCGTGAATAAGGGCGAGCAGAGTTAACTGGGACTCTCTAGGGTTAGGGAGGAGAACAAAATCTGTTGAACAGGAGAAATGCAATCTATGAGGGCCTGGAGCCCAGGGGAGCAGAACAAGATGTATGTGTGTGGAGGGGTCAGGATGTCAGGTGGGCCAGAATGACAAGGAGAGAGGTGAGACCTATGGGCTCCCAAGTCCACAGCATCTGCCCACAAGGGCCAGAGAGGCCGTGTGAGCCCTTGGTATTACTCCTGATGCTAATGAGAAGCCATAGGAAGATTTTAAGCAGAGAATGACATGTTCATACTTGAGTTTTATGGTGTTTGCCCCCACCAGGGCCTTCACTTATCTCTATAGGCATGTTAGAGATCATTATTACAGGGAGTTTTATGCCGCTCTGTATTCCTCTCCAGACACTTAGCCTTGTACAGAACAGGTGCCCCATAAATACACGTTGATTAACCTCTCAGACACAGGCGAGGCTGGCGGTCGCTCCCTCCCTCTTGGAGCTCTCTGGCTTTGGCTCTTCAGTCACCACACACTGACTCTCTTAAGCTTCCCCTCACACACACACAGACACACAGACACACAGACACACAGACACACACACACACACATACCCCACAGATTCCTCCGAGGTCTGGTCATTACCCTCTTTTTTCTCTGTCCACATTCCCCCCAGGTCACCTTGTACCTTCCTATAGAAGTGATCATTTGATCATTTCCTTCTGGGCTAAGCTAGGACTCAGGATGCCTGGCACCCTGACTACTTACCCTGTCATTCCCAGAGTTGATATGGTACCCAGGGTATAGCAAATCTCCCACATGAATGTTAATCTTCATGAGTGTTATACCTTACACCTGCATAAGTTATTTAATGAGAGTACATATTAGATGACCATTCAGATGAAGTTCAAGTCTGAACAAAACTAATCTCTGGTGCTTGATACCCAAATAATAGCCACCTACTGAGACCTACTAACTGGGTAGAAACACAGAGATTTGGGGACAGGGGGACTAGAAATCTTGATCCCTGTGTCCCAGGATCTGGCCAGTATTTCCCATGGGAAAGTCATGTGATTCATAATATTAACTGTGTGTGTGGCTTAAAAATAAATGCATACATAAATAAAGAGGGAGGTGGTAACTGCCAAGGGGGAGTGTCCATTTCTTATTTTAGGGATCTGCCTGGAAGCCCACCTCATTCAACAGCCCCTGTCCCATCTATTGCTCTCTTGAGTGCTGCGCCCAACACTGTTATCAATGTGTTTCCAACAATTCGCTTTCCAGCCTGCAGGTCCCCTTGCACTTCACACTACCCTTCTTGTCTCTCTCCTCACCCAGCTTTCAAAGACACCTGAACACAATTGGCCCTGTCCTTGTACAGACTCTTAGGGTGGTGCCAGGATTTTCACCAGTAGGTATCACCACTGCCATTATGCTGCTGTGTGACTCAAGGGACATGATCTGAGGCAGGGGGTCACAGTGAGTGAAAACCCTTGAAATGTAGAAAGCCTTGGGGTCAGCTGGCAAGAGGGGAATTGGGAGATCTTCAAAGCACAGACTGGCACACTGTTCCCGGCTTTGAAGATAGAGGGGACACATAAATGGACCAGATAGGGGCTGCTGTCATCTACGCCCGACTCTCCTGCTGACAGCTGAGAGGATGCAGAGAGCAAGCAGTGGAAATTGACCATCAGTGGGAATGAGTGTGAACAGAGTCTCTCCCCAGAACCTCAAAAAAGAGCCCTGACCAGCTAAAGCCCAAATTTTGTGAATCTGAGAGGGACCACAGCTATGTCTGCCAGATTTCTGACCTACAGACCTATGAGATTAAAAATGCATGTTGTGGGACCTGGAGAGATGATAGCTCAGGAGTTAAGAACCTATAGTAGTCCATATTGTTCTTCCAGAGAACCCAAGTTCAATTCCCACCACCCAAGACAGGCAGCTCCATCTCCAGCTGCCTGCACTCTATCTCCAGCAATGCCCACTCCTAAGACTTCTGCAGTACCTGCACACATGTTTGTCCACACATGTGTGCATATGCACATGCACACACATAGGCATACCCCACATAGAATTAAAAATAAATTAGTAAATAAATGTATACTGAGCAGGGAATAGTGGCACGTGATTATCCCAGTTTTTTATGAAGTGGAAATTCCTGGTTTCTTTGGAGACTCAGGTGTGCCACGTGATGTTTTTCTGGAAACCGTCTTATGAGAGGATGTTTTTGCTGAGAACATATAGGTGGCGATTTTCTGGAAGCAGCCTGGAAAAGGGACATGCGATATTTTGCTAGAACAGATGCTTGAGAGAACACATGATGTTTGGAAAGGATATAAACATAGCCCAACAGACAGTGGACGATGCTGTGTGCTGTTGGTTCACCTTGCCACTCTTTGATGGTCATCATTTGTCATGACTTCATACAGAGAAACACCACCAAGGAACTTCTGGTGATATTCCGATGGCTTTCTTGCCACTTCCGCAGACTCTGGCGGATTGGCAGAGCCTCATGGTTTCTTTGGGATTGAACTGCCTGTAGCTGATTCATGAATGGTGTTTGCAAGTAGATGGAACTACAGCTGCTGATTCCTGTGAACTGAACTGCTGATGTCCTGACAGTGCAGATTGGATTTGCTACAAAGAACTGCTTCTAAAGAGGTCCACACCCTCCTTTGCCCTATTAATCTCTGCTTTCCCCTACCTCCAGAGGATGATGGCCTAGAAGAGAGGTTAAAGTGTTTAAGTACATTTATTAAAGTCAGTCTGGAAAATATAAGCCAACAAACTTGATTGGTCTCCAATGAATGATCAATGGCCTCTGTGTCCATCCCTCCCTCCTATCTCTTTGCACTCTGCTGCCCATTTGCCTCCAAGCCGATCTCTCCCACTCACCCATCCTGCTCACTGCCACCAGATTAATCTTTCAAAGCCACAGACTTCATCACATCCTCTCTTGCTCAAGAAAGTTCTGTGGCAGAGGAGCTTAGTGGTCACCCTCCGGAACCAGAATGCTGCTGTGAATCCCTGCCCCACCTCTAAGGATTTTGTTTCTCTCTTCTCACTGTCTTGATCATGTATGCTGTCTAAACATGATCACTGAGAGTTGACATGATGCAGGTTTATAATTCCAGCCCTTGGCAGGTGAGAGGACCAAAAGTTTAAGGTCATCCTTAGATAAATAACGAGTTCAAGGCCAGCCTGGGCTATATGGGCCCCATCTCAAAACAACAACAATAATAAATTAAATTAACCACCCAAAGGTAATTGCCACTCTTACTGTAGCATTTCCTAAATCTTTACAATTATCACAAGCCCCCACCAATATCAAGATGCTGAGCCCAGCCAGACCCTTACTGAGAGTAATTCTCCTCTCCTCAAGAGATAACTGCATGAATGAAATAAGATAAATAAACAAAAAGTAGTTGCTATTGCAACATGGCTCAGTGGGTAAAAGCATCTGCTATCTAAGCCTGTCAGCTCAAGTTCAGACCCCGAGTCCCACAGTGCAAGGAGAGTGTGGGGAGCCGCCCTCACGTTCACCGTTGCAAGATGGCGCTGACATCCTGTGTTCTAAGTGGTAAACAAATAATCTGCGCATGTGCCAAGGGTAGTTCTCCACCCCATGTGCTCTGCCTTCCCCGTGACGACAACTCGGCCGATGGGCTGCAGCCAATCAGGGAGTGACACGTCCTAGGCGGAGGATAATTCTCCTTAAAAGGGACGGGGTTTTGCCATTCGCTCTCTTGCTCTCTTGCTCTCTGGCTCCTGAAGATGTAAGCAATAAAGCTTTGCCGCAGAAGATTCCGGTTTGTTGCGTCTTTCCTGGCCGGTCGGGAACGCGTGTAAGAGGAGAGAATTGTCTCCTGAAAGTGGTCACATGTGTGCCTGCACTCACACGCACCATGCACACACACAGTAACATTCCCCCCTTTTATTTTTGGAGTGGAAACTTTAAGGGTTCTTGGTTAAGTCGGTTGGATGGTGTTTTGCTGGGACAAACACGTGAGGAACGTTTCGTTAAAGTGGACACAGGTGTGAAAGGCTAAGGCAGACTTGTGAAGGAGTGTTTCGCTGAAGCAGACACAGAAGAGAGGATGTTCTGCTAAAGCAAGCATGTGAAAGGACATGTGATGAAGGAGTCTTTGCTAACAACACACATGTACTGGTCTGCCTTACACAGTGTAGTTGAGCTGCATTTGCCTGGATGCCATAGAGAGAAATGCGCCAAAAAACTTCTGGTGGTGTGCTGCAGTTTCTTGCCGCTTCTGCAGACTTGGGCTGATTGGATGCACATGCTGAGGCAAGACCTGTGGAGGACACATGATATCTGGAGGGTATAAATAGGACTCGACACACAGTAATGGAGGCTGAGCTTGGCTTGCTTACAGAGCTAGCTGTGGGTCTCATGCCTTTGCTGATCTTTGCTTCCCTGAGAGAGGCACAGCCAAGAACTTCTCCTGCTGTTCCTCCTGGTCCCTCCTACTGGCTTGAGCCAAGGCTGAGGCCTGCCCATCCCTGCTAGGTCTTACCACCACCGTTGCTAACCCATCTCTAACTGAAGTGCTGGTGTATCCATGAAATGTTTGTGAGTGGATCGAGCTGCCACTGCCAACCTGTGAACTGAACTGCCGATTTCCAGACAACAGAGATAGGAGTTGCTCCAAAAAATCTTTCTAAACAGGTCCACTTTCCCGTATCCTTTCTTTTCCACTACCTCTGTTGGGTGGTGGGCTACAAGGGAGGTTAAATCCCTTAAGAACCATCATTAAAAGTAAGGTTTGAAAAAATTAAAGCTACACTCCTTTCTTTCTTTCTTTCTTTGCTTCTTTTTTCTTTCTTTCTTTCAGACAGAGTTTCTCTGTGTAGTCCTGCCTGTCCAAGAACTCCGCTCTGTAGGTTGGGCTGGCCTGGAACGCTGAGATCCCCCTGCCCCTATGCTGGGATTAAGGGCGTGCACTGCCACCTCCCAGCTTCCTTTTCTTTTTAAGGTGAGATGGTAGTGAAAGAAGGCAGAATGTCGGCAGATCGTTCTGTTTTAAGAGTTATTCATGGCCTGACCCAGGTAAAGGCCCCATTTGAGCGGTGATCGTTGGTTTATCATTATCCATGGCTCCAGGTGGTTGACTGAGGTCTTCATCCTGGCCTTAATGCCCCTCCCACTCCACTCCACTCCACTCCACTCCACTCCCAGCCCATTCACAGACACAAGACTGAGAGTATCGTGTGTGTGTGTGTGTGTGTGTGTGTGTGTGTGTTTAAACCCTTCTGTGAACGCAGCTGCTTTACAGACGAGATCTGAAGTTCTCACCACGGCCCCGTCAGGACTTTAACACTCTGAAGCAGCATCTCCAGCCTTTCCTTGCTTTCTGCACATGCGCCTCATGGCTGGACTTCCTCCTGCCCCTGGAGCTTTCACTTGGCTACTTCCTGGATCATGATCCCTTTACTTCTTTGCTTGGATAACTTCCTGCTGGGTCTACCACAATCGTCTAGTCTATATTCTCTCACTGGCTGTGAGCATAACATACACACTGAAGAATTTTTAGATAACACAGATAACGCAGAAAATAGAAAAGAAAACACAAAACGTTTCAAACGTAACTACCCAGAGATAATTGCTGCTGTTATTGTAGCGTATGCTCGCCCATTTTCCCACAGTCAAGGAATTTTTTTTTTAAAGCTTTACAACAAATCAATGAAGTTCATATTATCCTCACTATTTTCTGCAGGGGGAGGAGAAGTATAGACAGATTCAGTAACTTGTATAAAAATCACAGGACAGAACTAAAGCTGGCCCCAAGCCTGCTGCCTCCTGACTTAGCTTCTCTGCAATCTCTATAGGGCCGACCAGGCTTTCAGCCCCTCCCATCTCTACCCTCTCTAGTTCTTCTTATATCTATGTTCTCTTCTCCTCCAAACCCCAAACCCCATACTGCAGCTCGGCTTCAAGTATACCACATTGGCATCCAGTACAGCGTGAAAACCTGCCAACAATAAGTCACATCAGAACTGGCTTAGCGAGTGACCTATAGCTCCTCACAGTGGAATACTACACTGTAAGGAAAAGAGCTACAGGGAGCATGGGGCCATCTGATGCAGTTTCTGGGACAACTTATTAAATTAAAAAAAGAAATCAAGACAATGAGCAATGTGTAAAATCAACTACCATTTAGGAAGATATTCCTACATACACCATACACACACACACACACACACACACACACACACACACACAATATCAGTAGCTGATTCTGAGAAGAAATATGTATGTATGTATGGACTGCAGGTGAACAAGAGGGAGCACATAATGTCTAAATCTTTACCACATCCATGATGTAATAAGTAAAAAAACAAAACAGTCTGGGCTGGAGCTCAGCAGCAGAATGCTTGCCTGGCACGTGAAGCCCTGAGTTTGTCTTCAGCGCCAAAGGGAGACAAAGATAACTCAGCAAAGTATCCATGCTTTCTCTGGCCATCCTCTGAGCCCACTTTCACTTCTCTTATGTGAGCGTTTGTATGTACTTCTTGCTACAGCTATGTCTTCCTTCCTGCACTCTTGCCTGCCTTCCTTCCTTCCTTCCTTCCTTCCTTCCTTCCTTCCTTCCTTCCTTCCTTCTTTCCTTCCTTTCTTCCCTAATGAGGCTCACATACTTACTATTTGTCTCTAGGGCTGATAAACTGGATCAATGGTTAAGAGCACTGATTGATTTTTCCAGAGGACCCAGGTTCAATTCCCAGCACCTCCATGGCAGCTCACAACCAACCAAAACTTCAGTTCCAGGGAATCCAAAGCCCTCTTCTCATCTTTAGCGGCACCAAGTATTCACATGGCACACAGACACATGCCAGCAAAGCGCCAATAAACAGCAAGTAACAACAAAACCAAGCACCTCCCCCTAAAAAGAAAGATTCTTGTCCTCTGGTCAGGCTGGGGAGATCCTGTAAGGCCTCTTTCAGCTCTCTCTTCCTCCTGTATGTGAGCCCCGGAGACTGAACTCAGTCACCAGGCTTAAAGGTCAGGCGCCTTCACCTGCTGAGCCATCGCACCTGGTCCTTCACATCCTTTAAGATCCATATTCCGATGAGCCCTGGTGGCGCATGATTTTAATCTCAGCTTTTGGAGGCAGAGGCAGACAGATGTCTGTGAGTTCAAGATGAGACTAGTCTACAGAGTGAGTTCCAGGACTGCCAGGGCTACACAGAGAAACCCAGGGCTACACAGAACCTGGCAGGTCCAGTCCCAACCACTTCTATTTTATCACCCCTGAAAGGTGAGCTCCCCCATGTGTGGCCCCACCCTCACCCCCTGCTGTTGACTTCTATTTCACAAGCCCAGTGTTTGAGGCTGCAATGACTCCATCAGTGCCTTCCAGATGTTGCCTAGGAACCACATGTTCAACACATCCTGCACTCCGCTCAGACCACAGCTTTCTGGTCCTCATCAATTCCTGGATGGGCGCTAACAGCCCCCTCCCCCCAGTCACTCAGGAAAGACAGGCGACATATCATTTTTCTCCGACTCTTACTCAAAGTCCCTCAGCCCACCTGGGTAACCAGTCTGAGATCGTCCCACCCTCAGAGCAAGCCTCAGAGCAAGCTCTGGGAGGTTCTGTGCCAGGCTGGGCTGCCCTTTCAGAGCAAAGCCCCACCCAGGCCAAGGCCAGACCCCCAGTCTGACTCCCTGCCCCCAGCCCTACAGAGAACACCACAGCCCAGCCCAGCCTGGAGGGTCTGGCCCATCAATCGTGTTCCCAGGGGTACAAACCAATTTCTCTTGCTTTCCCGAGCCCGTCTCCCTGGCGGAGCCTGGAGGGGCCTTCAATCGCATTAATCCCAGCCTGGCGGCGGTGACGAAGACGGATTTCTCCACCAAACGATCCATTTGTATCTCTCGAGCACTCCACTTGGTTTTTTCTGTGTGGATGTTCAAAATATCATGAAAAAGGCGTTAGCCGGGTAGCCGTGGCGCAGCAAAATAATAGAGTGATCCGGCAATGCGCTCCTGACCTTGCAGGACAGCTAATCCATCCGCACATCTGTCTTAATTATTCCCGGTTACAAAAGAGAAACTCCACCATCCATTCATTCCGGGCTGGCAATTCCATTTTCCACTCCTACTCGCCCCATCCTTTCTCCACCACGCCTCTAACCAGAGAGTCCCATTCACCATAGCTACATCACTCTCCACCGCCCAACCTAGGCATGCCGGAGCCCACCTCAGTGTAACTGAGCTCAGTCCACTCAGGGCTACTTGAGATTCTAAGTTCTCTCTGTGTGCACTCCCCTCTAGGACCCAGGTCAATGTCCACCAAAGACCGGCCATATTGAGAATCAAGGTCCAACAGACACAAAGACTGTGTGCATGCACACTCACACGGAGACACCAAAATGTTCGCACAAGCAGTCATAGAGTCTTATCTAAACCAGATTTTGTATTCAGCTTCCCTACACACACACACACACACACACACACACACACACACACACACACACACATGTTCTAGTAGACAGGTCCACTGTATCTTCCATTCATACCCGCACTGTATCACCTGGACTCTGCCGCTGCCTTGGTTCTGACACTAGTGCAGATGGACTTTTGTGTTGTTGTTATTGTTGTTGTTGCTGTTTGAGATCAGGTTTCTCTATGTAACCTTGGCTGTCCTGAAACTTACTATGTAGACCAGGCTGGCCTTGAACTCACAGATCTACCTGCCTCTACTGATCGAGTGAGAGGATTAAAGATGTGAGCACTAGCTGGGCGTGGTGGCGCACGCCTTTAATCCCAGCACTTGGGAGGCAGAGGCAGGCGGATTTCTGAGTTCGAGGCCAGCCTGGTCTACAAAGTGAGTTCCAGGACAGCCAGGGCTACACAGAGAAACCCTGTCTCGAAAAACCAAAAAAAAAAAAAAAAAAAGATGTGAGCACTAACGCCCAGCTAAGAGATGGACTTTGACTGTAAGCATAAACCCAATACAGTGTCTTGACTTATTTATCTCTCACCCCTAAAGCCAAACTGCATTGTTGTAGCTTGAAACAACATCTGGTCTACACAGAACTTGCTATGTAGACTAGGCTGGTGTCTAACACAGAAATCTGCTTGCCCCTACCTCCAGAGAGCTAGGGTTAAAGATGTGTGCCACCACATCCTACCTCCCATCCCCTCCTCCACCCCCTTTTGACTCCTTACTGAATACAACCTAGGGCACCAGTGCTGGAAGACAAATGTAAGCAAGAAAAAGAGCAAAAGATGGGGGGGGGGGATGGGGGGTGGAGCTGGGATCCAGAAATCAGGAGAAAAGGAAATACAGAAAAACACAGTGACAGGACGGCTACTGACACTGTGACAGTGACTGCTTGCAGAACACAATTCCAGATAATGGCACCAGATCCACTTTGGGAATGCCCGTGCAGGTCTCTAAAGCCCTTTCTAATTCTCCCCCTTAATGTATGTTTTTCAGACCCCTCTTTCTAATGATTTTAATGCAATCAGCAAAACTAGGCATGTAATTGTCTTGGCTCTGTGCTTGGTCCTGGTGGCTCCTGGGATCCCAGGCTCCCAGTTTTCATGCCCTACCCACCAATCCAGTCCTGCCTCCTCTTATTTCCCAATTCAGCTTCAGTCAACAAGTGAGACTTCTCCAGCTCCTAGGGCCGAGGAAGGAAACAGACGTTTGACTCCAGCCTAAGAAGTGCACTGAGGACAGGACCCAGGGAGGCCTGGGCTGTCAGGTGGCATTTCCAGGCCCAGCCTGGCTAGACTATACCGGTTAGAAAAGGAAGTCAGGAAGACTTCCTAGAACTCAACGACCCCCTTTCCCAGAAGCAGCGGGCAGCCTGGGCTGGGCCTACAGGAGCAGTGTGCAGGGGAAAGGCCATTTGTCCGGAGACAATGGCAGAAAAGGGGTCTCCAAGCGGCTGTTGAGAGCCAATTTGTAGTGGTGATGGCCGAGGTTGCTCCAAAGGCTGGGAACAGCTGGAGCTCCGGGTGACTGATGGGTGGGCCCAGGAGAGGGGGCATTGGTTTGGCAGACACAAAAGCCCCGATGGTGCGCGGGTGGGACCCGTCAAAATCATTAAGTGCTGAAGATGGAGCCGGCAGACTTCAGATGGGACCATTGGGTTGGGGGAAGAGGTCAGGAGCTCGCCCCGCCCTTTCTGCCGCCCCTCCTCCACCCTTCATCTCGGCTCCTGAAACTGGCCACCCACGACTTCATTACTGTCTAATTTGCATAGGCACGCCCCCGCAGCCTCCAGGTGCCTTCCAGTCCAGTTTGAGCAGTTTTGGCTTTGGAGGTAACCTGGAGCTGGATAAGTTCCTCCGTGTCTCTTTTGAAGACCTGTCTTTACTTTTCAAGGAACTAGGATGTCACCAGCCTGGACCACGGAAGACCCCGCCCCCAGTTCCAAACCGAAGAAACTAAGGGAGGCCAGGGTGCTGATTTTGGCTCTTTCCTTCGGTGTGGGAAATGTTTCTTCCCCTCGACCTTCCCCAAGGGGTGTGGGGAGGAGACACTGTAAGAAACCGGTGAAGAAACCGGTGTCCTCCCTCATCCCCAGGAGCCCTCCCTCGCTCCTCGAGGCTCCGGGCAAGAGAGCAAAGCAGTGACCCGGCCAGGTGGTGATGATGCGGCCGGCCGCGCTGGTCACTCTTGGCCGCTCCCCGCGCGGAGCCCGACCCCCCTGGCATGGGTCACGGAGCCGGCAAAACTCCCTGACACAGAAACGCCGCAGGGCCTGCGCGTGTCGGGAACAATCCTCCAGCTGATGGGAAAAGACAGCTCCGCCCCGCCTCCCTCTGCGCCTTCTCTCCACAGCTCCTCCCGGCGCCCTGCTGTCTGCCCAGCCGGCCCACGGCGCCCCAGCAGCAGGCCTGGTCCACCAGGTCGCCCCCCAAATTCCTCTGCGTGCCGTGGGATTTGTACAGAAGAGCGGCAGCGGCCCTGTGGCCAGGTGGCTTGGGATCTGGAGACAGAAGGAGTGGAGAAGGGAGCCCCTGCTTGGAGGCACCGTGGGTCTCCTTCTGCTCGGCCCCTGTTCCTGAAGAAAAAAAGAAAGCAACACGTAGAGCGCTCTGCCTGGTGGAAGTCAGCTCGTGTGGTGTCGTTTATTCTGGCTCGTCTCTCTTTTCAGCTTTGTTGCCTGTGTATTTGTTTACAAGAAACTTCTCTTTTGTGATGACCCTCCTACACACACACACACACACACACACACACACACACACACACACATCTGAACCCATATTCCTGTCACCACCTACCCCAGCAGTCCTTCTGTCTCATACCTTCATCCACAGAGAAGTCTACAATTACTCTCCAGCTTGCCTCCCTTCCCGGAAGCAGTGCTACCTTCAGTATTCCTTAGCTTTTTTTTTCTCACCTGGACCCAGGTTCTTCTTTACTGTGTTCTTCACTGGAGGGGATTTGATGAGGACGGAACAGCCTAGGAGAAAATGCTGTATCCCCTCTTTCGTCCCCTTATTGAGAAGCCTCTCTGGGGTCCCTTCTGAGAGATGGGCCAGACTCCCACCAACATCCTGACAACATACCCTGCCCCTCCCCACAATTACCTCTGCTCTCCCCTGTTATCCACTGACATGACTTTGTTGTATGTCAACCATTGACATTATTTGAGCCTTCATTATTGCATTTTTTAAAAAAGATGTATTTGTTTTCATGTGCACTGATGCTCTGTCTGAATGTGTGAGGGTGCCAGATCCTCTGGAACTGGTGTTACAGACAGCTCTGAGCTGCCATGTGGGTACCAGGGTTGAACCAGGGTCCTTTGGAAGTGTAGTCAGTGATGTTACCTACTGAGTCATCTCTCCAGACTCAAATATTGCTCTTAGTCTGGGTCCTGAGACTTAGTCCCAAGCAAAGGAAAGGACGCTGCAGAACTGGTTCACCGGTAAGAGCACTGGTCGCTCTTCTAGAGGTCCCTGGTTTGATTTCCAGCACCCATGTGGAGGCTAACAACCATCTGTAACTCCAGTCGCAAGGGATCTGATGCCCTCTTTTGGCTTCCCTGGGCACCAAAATCTATGGTGCAAAGACATTCATGCAAGAAAAACACTCATATACACACACAACATTAAGAGTACAATTTTTTTTACTTTTTATTATTTTTTAAATTAATTTATTTTTTAGACTCCATATTCCATCCCCTACCCACCCACCCTCCAACTGCTCCACATCCCACACCTCCTCTCCAAGAATACATTTTTTTTTCAAGACAGGGTTTCTCTGTGTAGTCCTGGCTGTCCTGGAACTCACTCTGTAGACCAGGCTGGCCTTGAACTCAGAAATTCGCCTGTCTCTGCCTCTTAGGTGCTGGGATTAAAGGCATGTGCCACCATGCCCAGCTAAGAATACATTTTTAAAAAGAAAATAGTGCTAGCTTTGGTAACAGACCTGTCTTTACCAAAGACACAGTTCTCAACTATGATTCTTTAATAAATTACTTTTTAAAAGATCTATTTATTTTCATCTTAGGCCTCTGACTGCTTTGCCTTCATGTGTGTCTGTATGCCATTTGCATGCCTGATGCTCAAGAAATCCAGAGGAGGAGGAGGAGGAGGGGGATGTCTGATCCCCTGGATCTAGGGTTACAGATACTCCTGGGCAGCTATGTGGGTGCTGGAAACCCAGCCTGGGTCCTCTGTAAGAGCAACAAGTGCTCTTCATTGTGAAGCCATCTCTCCAGGCTCTGATAAACTCCTTTCTAAAAAGTATAAAACAAGAAGAAGAAGAAGAAGAAGAAGAAGAAGAAGAAGAAGAAGAAGAAGAAGAAGAAGAAGAAGAAGAGGAGGAGGAGGAGGAGGAGGAGGAGGAGGAGGAGGAGGACGAGGAGGAGGACGAGGACGAGGACGAGGACGAGGAGGAGGAGGAGGAGGAAGAGAAAGAGAAGGAGGAGAAAGAGGAAGAAGAGGAAGAGGAAGAGGAGGAAGAAGAGGAAGAGGAAGAAAGAGAAGGAGAAGGAGAAGAAGAAGAAGGAGGAGGAGGAGGAGGAGGAGGAGGAGGAGGAGGAGGAGGAGGAGGAGGTGGTCGGCATAGAAAGACTCTGCTCTTTCTCTAAATTCACAAAGCTTTTCAGACTGTTGGACACCAAGGTTGAGGATGCTCTTGCTTCTGCTGTGGGACAGTGCATCATGCACCAGAGCAGTGCAGTGGAGATGGGGGACCACTTTCTGGTAACCATGCCAACCCATCCTACTGTTCCCGAATTCATCCTACTGCTGGCCACTGGTCAACTCTCCAGGATTAACCCTGAATTTACCTTCTCTTCCTGGGCCTTTTCTTCAGCTCTAATGCCTTGTTCTGGTTTGTCTACTCTGCCATTTCTACTCAAGATCATTCCCCTCCCCCCAATATTCCTTTGGCCTTGAACACTTTTCTAGGTAGCCCAGACCATAGTCCTGCCTGGAATCCCCTAAGTGTATGAGGTAGGTTGGGGCTAGAGTAGGCAAAGTCTGAGGTTACCCACCACCCTCTCCATGCTGGGCTCTAAACCCTAGAGAGAGACAGGTGGGAGCACCTTACCCAGCTCAGTTGACCCAAGCCTCCCCACTCTCCAGGGGTTCAAACTCAAAGAGTACTGGGAAATGTAGTGAATTAATTACCATCAGACCTCGGCCGCTGTTCATCTCTGTAAACAAACATTTTAATATGCTGTAATTAATTACATCTGCCATAGCGACCCTCCTCTCGTTCATCCTTCTTCAGCTTTTCTTCTGCATACCCTGGACCACCCTTCTCCTTCCACCGGGAGCCTGAAAACCTGGCAGGCCCCCTCCTGACCCTCTCCCTCGCCTTCTCGACCCCCAGCAGGTGCTCGCATCTGCCACAACTGCTCTGCAGCTTTTTGTCCCTTTTTGGTCTTTCTGAAAGTCCTTTGTCTCTAATCCTGTCCTGGCCTGGGTTTTCTTCCTCAACCAAGTTTGATGTTAAGAACACATCCTGGAGAGAGGAGGAAATGGAAGAGAAGGGGATCTTCCCCAGGAGCCTGAGCACACTCCTTAGTGAGCTAGGACCAGGCTAATTTACAAGGATTATCTAAAAGTGGGAAGGATCCCTGACCCGTTTTCTGTCTTCATCCCTCCCCTGAGTCCCTCCCTGCCTCCACAGCACCTCAGTTTGAAAAACACAGGGGCAGTCCAGCTGCCCGGGTGAGCCCACCTGGCTAGGCCACAATTACTTCCCTTCAAACACAGAAGGACCACGGCAGGATGATGCCCGTTAGGGTAGATCGTTTAGTACTACCACAGGGCTGCTGCCCCAGCTAGCACGGTGGACCGTATCCTTTTTCTGTGTAGGTTCACCTTGACCTGTGAAGAGCTTGAGCCAGGGCAGGGAAGGGATCACCCTGACCAGAGGTGGAAACCTTAGATGAAAATGAGGAGAGTCACACGCCCAGATCGCCAGGAAGGACAGGGTGAGGGCTGGCCGCCCGAGGGGTTGTTGGCCAGCCAAGTCGTGCTGGGGGAGCCGGGAGCTGGGTGGGCGGGGTAGGGCGGGCGCCACCAGGCGTGGCGCAGGGAACAGAGCAGAATGAAATGCAGATGCAAAACGTGCTCGTAAGAGTTTCCTCTCTCTCTCCATCTGCCAAAGCCGAGATTTTAATCTTTAATCCATGAGCAATCAGCGAGCAGCGGCGAATGGCACATTACAGATGTTTTACTGTCGCGGGCGTTCGCAGCTTCCGTGCTCTGCACAGGCGCGGAGCGCGGGCGCCTCTAACCTTCCCCCCTCCTCTCCTTCCTTCCTCCCCAACCCCACTTAACAATACCCCCCCCCCCCAACCTGCACTCTGCAGGCTGGTTAATAAAGGAAGAGCCGGGAAGCGGGGCCTTTTAACCCTTTCCTACAAGAACTGGGGATTCTGTTCCTGGGGCTACACTGGTGGCACAGGCATGGGCTGCATAAAGGGCCGGATACCATTTATATCTCGCAAGCCGGGTTTTCTTGGTTGAGGGTCATGAAGCCAAGGACGTTGAGTGTCCTGACAGGGAAGTCTTTTCACTTTCCACACCCTTCCAGAACCCAGCATACCGGGCCCACTGGCAGCTCCTGCTATTAGCGCTCCAGATGTTCGGCTGAGCTGAGACTCTGCTTTCCAGATGTTGGGCACCTCTGTTCTCACGCGTGGGACCACCATCCCTTCTGCATGATGAAGGAGGAGAATGTTGTTGTGGTCAGATCTGGGAAGGGAGTCTTGAAGAGCAGCTGATTCAAACCTCACTTGGGAGGGGGCTCCACTCTCTATAATGGAGGTGTGTGTGTGTGTGTGTGTGTGTGTGTGTGTGTGTGTGTGTGTGTGTGTGTTATGCATAGGTCACGGTGACAGGAAAACCAGGACTATTACTCTGAAGCTGCAATCAGGTCCAAGGAATAAATGATGCAGCCCAGGGATCCCTGGCAGTGATCCTAGTTTCTAGAGATATGTTTGTATAATTTTTATGTATTTGTCGCATCGACTAGTCTTGCAAACTCCGAGAGGTCTATCATTGTCTTCGCAGGGTCTAGAATAGGGCCTAGCACATAGTAGATACTTAATAAATGTTTGTTAAAAACACACACACACACACACACACACACCAAAACTCCTGTAAGTCTTGGGTCATGCTTTCTTGGGCCATTACCAAAGAAGTCAGTTCATTCACCTCAGAACAAAAGCATCCGTAGGTAACCTCCCTCCACCAAGACTGCAGCTTAACTGCAGCTTGTCTGCAAGCCTTCAGCTTTTTTCCTACCTCTTTGGTGGATCCTTCCCATTAGACAAGAACTCAGAACGAGAGAGAATGCATCTGAGGAGGGCTTGGAGAGGTGGCCCAGCGCCTAAGACCAGTTTCTGCTTTTGCGGAGGACCTGGGTTCAATTCTCAGCATTGGACATGGTGATTCACCACCATCCATAACTCCAGTTTCAAAGGGACCCAGTGCTCTCTTCTGACCTCAGGTACCAGGTAGTCATGTAGTACACATATATGCATAAATATATATATATTAACAAATCTAATAAGGGAGAGAGAGAGAGAGAGAGAGAGAGAGAGAGAGAGAGAGAGAGACAGGTCTGATAGTACACCAGCGTCCCACTGGCCATCTGCTCTCCCTAGGTCTCTTTGACCTTTCACCCTGAACTCATGGACACCTCTCCCATGTCCACGCCTAAGGCTTCTTCCCCTTGGCATGCCCACAGGCACTTTCTCCTATGGTTCCCAAGGTAGGGGTTTCAAATGTATGCAAGCCCTGTTCCCAAACTGGTCCACGGTTTCACGTCCCAAACCAGGGATCATCCTTTCCCAGGAACTTCCCAATCTCCACACCGAATTTGAATTTTGGGGGTAGGCGTGGGCAGAAAGCAATAATGAGGGAAAGCAGATAAAGCCGGGGAGTGAGGGTGGGAAATGAGATCTAGGATTTCAAAACAAACAAACAAAACACTGGGAGGGGCGGGCAGCTAAAAGAAAGGAGCTGGAGAGCAGAAGGCAGCCATAGACGGAAGCAGAGAGAAACCATTGCTTGGCCCGGGCTGCCGCAGAGAGGCCCACGCAGAGGGGCATCGGCAGATAGAGGATGCCGGGAGAGCGGGGTGCCGGAGGCTCGGCTCGGGCTAGAGGAGAGCCGGGACCCCGGAGGCGCCCTGGCCGGCCGCGGTGGCTGCGAGCCCGCGCTGCCCCAGCCGCCGCCGTCTGTCGCAGGCCGCCCCGAGCCTGGGCCGCGGGGTCCACAGGCGGCCCTGAGAGGCGGCGGCGGCGCGAGGGAAGCCGGGGCGAGAGGCAGCGTAGCCGCGTGTGTGTTTTTATTATTATTATTTCTGATTAAAGAGGAATTCATCTCGTATCTGCCTCCTGCCAGGGGCCGAGGCGCCGCCATTGGGGTTAACGGTGCGGAAGAATACAAAAAAATTTCATTGAGGAGGATTATAAAAGTTACTAGCTGGAACATTAACAGAAGAGTAACTTGTAAAAAATGCAATATTACAATATTCACAAGGACGGCAGAGCGTGGTAAAGCTATAAAATTCAACATTAAAATCTTCCACAGCCTAGATAACCTAGTTAACAAACATGGTATTGGAACTACTTTTCTATTGGGGATGAGGGATACGGTGCCGGGGGCTGATCACACCTCGGCTGAGGGCGGGGTGGGGGCGGGGCGGCCTGGGCTAGCCCCGCCTCTCTCCTACCTCAGCCTCCTTCCCATGAAAATGGGCATAACCAGAACTCTCCTAGGTGGAAAACGCTGGCAGAAAAGCACCTTCAAACGTCGAATGAGTTTGCACGTTTGTGAGGTTTTTTCTTATGTGATGTACTCAGTGAAGAAGAGAGTTCAGGTTGGATTTAGAATTCCTGCATAGGGTGCATACTTCTCTTTAACTGCTGGAAGTATGCATAAAATGTATTTTGAAAGGATTTAATGTGTGATTCAGTGATGTGTTTGTGTGTGTGCATGACTGTGTATGTACTCAAAGTGCACATGGAGAACAACTACATGATATGTGCATGTAAACAGGGTATTCAGGCCAAGGTGATTTGGCATGTACACTGTGTGTTCATATGTATGTGAAATAAGTGACTGTGAGGAACAGATATGTGTATGCACAGTATGTGTGAGTGAGATGTAAGTTTAGACAACATAGGAGCATAGGTATTTATGGAGTACATGTCTGTTCTGTGTGTTCATGTACAATGTGTGTATTTTGGGCAGGCATGGTATAGTTTTCCAAGAAAATATGTTTATATGTGGCACGGTTTCGTGTGCAGGGTACAGACATCAGATGGCATTATGTGGCTTTTAATAGGCGGTATGTTCAAATACTACCAAAAGTATGTTTGCTGTGTTTGCATAATAGGCATGCGTAGACAGTACTTGAGGTATGATACACGAGTGTACAATGCCTGTGTTCAGAGTGTGTGCACCTGAGTGTGATGTGCGTGTATGGGGCTGACTGTGGATGCAAGTGCCCAGATACTTTGTATAGGAGTCTATATCTATGGTGCACTGGTATTTGAGCACATGAATGTACATGCATGAAAGGTGTGTGTGTGTGTGTGTGTGTGTGTGTGTGTGAAACCCATAGACGTGTGAGCTGATAAAGTGTGCACCTGCAGAAACAGAACATTGGTGTCTATCAACCCCTCCAAATGTGATGATCCAAAGCACAGACTCAGGGGACATATCTTGAACTACATGTACTTTCCTGTGTGCTAAGTCTCTATATGACCTTGGGTTCACAGGCTCTAGGTGTCTTAGGGTCACTGTTCACAGTATGGCGACAACACTTATTTCACAGAGTTGTCGTTCTGGTCACATGAGTTAATACTCGCTATGGTGGGAGTAAGAATAGCTGGTGCCCTAAAAATGTTCAAAACAGAGAAGTGTGATTAAGAATCTAGGGGTTAGCTGGGCATGGTGGCTACACACCTTTAATCCCAGCACTTGGGAGGCAGTTGCAAGTGGATCTCTGAGTTCAAGGTCAGCCTGGTCTATAAAGTGAATTTCAGGACAGCCAGGACTACAGAGAGAAACCCTGTCTCAAAAACAAACAAACAAACAAACAAACAAACAAAAGGATTTAGGGCTTGCTGGGAATTGAACTCAGGACCTCTTGAAAAGCAGCCAGTATTCTTTTTTTATTATTATTATTATTATATGTAAGTACACTGTAGCTGTCTTCAGACACACCAGAGGAGGGCATCAGATCTCATTATGGATGGCTATGAGCCACCATGTGGTTGCTGGGATTTGAACTCAGGACCTTCAGAAGAGCAGTCAGTGCTCTTAATCACTGAGCCATCTCTCCAGCCTGCAGCCAGTATTCTTAACAAATAAAAAGATCTAGGGATTAGGAGCAGGAAAGACAACTCAGATTAGCTTCTCTTGCAGAGGACCTAGATCTGGTTCCCAGAACCCACAGGATGGCTCCCAACTGCCTATAACTCTAATTCTAGAGAATCCAATGCCCTCTTCTGGTCTCTTTGGGCACTAGGCCCAGATGTGGTGCAGATATATACACAGGCAACACTCATACACATAAAATTAAAAGGTAGAATTAAAGTTAAGAATCCTGAGATGAATCAATTATCCTGGATTATACAGCACTTGGAAGGCAGAGGCAGATAGATTTTTGTGAGTGTGAGGCCAGCCTGATCTACATATACAGTTCCAGGCCAGCCAGGGTGACATCATCATCATCATCATCTATCCTAGATTATCTGGTTGAGCCTATGCCACCAGAATGATCTTCTCAGAGAAAAACACGCACATTATCAAAGGAGAGCTGAGAACAGAAACATAGGCAGATATGAGGCAGCCATGACCTAGGGGGTGTGGGTGACTTACAAAAGATTCAAACAGGCAAACAAATCCTTCCCCAGGGCCCCGAGAAGAAGTTAAGCCCTGCTAGCACAGTTTCAATTTCAGAACCCCAAAATGTAAGATAATAAATGTGATGTTTAAGATGTTCACAAGTTGGGCTGGAGAGATGGCTTAGCGGCAACTGGAGCTAAGCACTTTCCTGGCTTCCTTAAGCCCTAGGCCCTCCTGTGGCACACAGATATGCACGCAGACAAGACACCCATCCACGTAATAAAATAAAATCTTAAACTGGGTGTGGTGGCGCGCGCCTTTAATCCCAGCACTCGGGAGGCAGAGGCAGATGGAGGCAGAGGCAGATGGATTTCTGAGTTAGAGGCCAGCCTGGTCTACAAAGTGAGTGCCAGGACAGCCAGGGCTACACAGAGAAACCCTGTCTCGAAAAACCAAAAAAAAAAAAAAAAATCTTTTAAAAGATGGTAGCAATTGTTTTTGCAGAAAGAGGAAGTTAGTACACTAATAATGTACCTAGAACGTATCACACATGTCCTAAGTACCTTTAAATGTTTGTAAAATCAATTCTTAAAATACTTGAGGCCCTAGGCAAGGCTGGTATCTACACCTAGCCACCAAACTTGTCTTTTTGGTTTAGTCTGTCTCTGGCTGCCCTTGGGCCCCTGATCTGGATCCTGCCAGAGCCTTTGTTTGGCCAACAGAAGCATGGATGTAGTCAAAGGGGTCTGGAAAGTTCCTTCAATGCCTACCTGCCTGTTCTTCCTTAGTCATGTGCAGGGTGTTGGGATTAATACTAGATGCCTAGTGCAGGAGAAAAGATGGAGAATTGGGGATATTCTACTTTATTTAGTCTTAACCAGGCTTGGCAGAAGGACAAAGGTATTGTGGGTGAACACGCATACAAATATAAGGCTGTCAACTCAACCACCTTCTGGCCAGTGTAACTGGATGGCTTAGCTGATCTCCCTGCCTCAACTTCCCTATCTGTAAAATGGGGTAATTATGGCATCTAATCCAGAAGGTATTTTGAGGACTACTAACTCTTACCTGAGAGACTTGTGGAAGAGACATGTTCTCGGTCGATGCAGACATTTGGCATCGGCAGCATCCTTCCCTCCTTCTGAGAAGGGGCTGTGCACCACTTTGGCTGGCAAGCCAGGTTAACATCAAAGCTCCACCCCTAGCATGTGAGCATTGGTGAAACCTCCATCCAAATGAGCCTTAGTCAACAACACCTGCTTCAAAAAGATGCCCCATAAGGACCAGACTCTAGAAACATGTGGTCCAAGACACAGCAGGTCTTCAGCCATGTTTGCTCTTGTAGGTCATGTAGTTAGTGAGAAAGGCGAAAGATTCTTCTGAGTATGGAGGCACACACCAGTAATCTTAATGCTTAGAAGTGCTGAGGCAGGAGGATTGTGCTACAGGGTGAGATGCTCTCTCAACAGACAAATGCAAATCTTAAAATATGCCAAAGGGCACGGGAGGAAAGAGACGGTCCTTCCATCCATGCTACCCTCATGGAAGCAGCCAATTTCTTCTGATCTATGCAGGACCATGAGGATGTGCACGCATGGCTGCTCTTCCTCACAACCCAGTGATGCTGCACACCTGTTTCATGCTTCCTTTCTCAGTATCTTGGACACCTTTCCATGTGTCAGCACGAACAGACCCTTTTCTCTGGGTTAAGGCTGCATAGCATTCTGTTGAAAAGCATAAGCTGGTTAACTCAGCTCTAATAACAGACATTAGGATTGCTTTAAGCCTGCCTCAAATTCAATATAGAGGCAGGGATGACTTTGAACTCCTGACTTTCCTACCTCAGCTTCCCAGGTTCAGGAGTCACTGGCATGCACCACAGCCCTGGGCTTCCCGTGACTTCTAAGCAGTAAACAAAATGCAGTGACTATCCTTGCTTATCGGTCCTTTGATCGCTGGCCCATTAGATTGCTTGTCTTTTATATTTTAAATAGCTTCTAGTACATTTCATATATATATATATATATATATATATATATATATATATATATATATATATATAAAAACCAGTCGCTCTGGTTGGCCATATAGCTCAATGGTAGAGCACATGTCTAATTTGCATGAAAGCCCAGGTCATCTGCACAAAATGCCAAAAATAAATGAATAAGTAAATAGCCACCAAATCTTTTTAAATTTTGGGTTGTTTTTTAAAAAGGATTTATTTGTTGATTTTATGGATTTATGTATTTTATTTTGTTTTATTGAGTGTTCTATCTGTATATACATCTGCATGCCAGAAAAGAACATTAGACCCCAGGATAGATCGGTTGTAAACCACCATGAGGTAGGGAATTGAACTCAAGACCTCTGGATGAGCAGAGAGTGATTTTAACTACTGAGCCATCTCACAATAGTTATTTTTGAGACAGGGTTTCTCTGTGTAGACCTGGCTACCCGGGAACTCACTCTGTAGACCAGGCTGGTGTCAAACTCAGAGATGACCCTGCCTCTGTTTCCTGAGTTCTGGGATTAAAGGCATGCACCACCACCCAGCCAAACCATATTTTTAAAAACTAGACAACTTGTCATTATTGGTCTCATTTTCTGCATGGCAATGGTCTTTTTCTCTCTGGTGCTGGAAATTTATTTCCCAAGACTTCATGCCCTATAGACAACTGTTATGCATCTGAGATGCATCTCAGCCCAGTGTCCAGAACCAAGGACCACCGTGTGTTAAGGAGGCCTTCCTGGGCTGGTGGAGCGCTCAGTGATGATGTATGTGTTTGCATGCCCTAAGCTGGATTCCATGCCCAGCATCATTGAAAATTAAATGAAGAGGCCTCCGCTCTCCTGTGGTCCCCGAAGCTCCTTTCCAGTGTCTTCTCAACTAACCCTGCCTTTCACATTTGACTCCTGGTAAGGTTTGTGCAACAAGCCATATTAAAACAGTGTCTAGTACCAAATAAGTATGCAATACAGATTACTTCTCTTCTGCAAGGAGTAAGATAGATACTATTCTATCTCCAGGTCCAGAATGAATATGTTTTAGAGACTCGGATTTTTGTCTGGTTATCCTGCATGAGTAAGTAAGTTGTCTTCTGGCTTTAAGTCTCTATATCTTTAATGTTGTGTGTATATATGAATGTTTGCCTGCATGTATGTATATGTAACACATGAATGCCTGGTGTCTTGGAGGCCAGAAGAGGGTGTCTGATTTCCTAGACCTGGAAGTACAGACAGTCACGAGCTGCCGTGTAGGTGCTGGGAACTGAACCTGGGTCCTCTGCAAGGGTAGCAGAAGCTTTTCGCTGCTGAGCCATCTCTGCAGCCCCAGAGTTGCATCCTTAGAGCGTTTAGGAAACTGGAAGTCCAAACAGGAAGCAGAACTATTTCTCAGAGACACGCCCTCAGGCCTTCCAAAGCTCAGGATGGAGGGAGGGAAAATGCATCACGTGCATCCTGTCAGATTTAACAAGATGAAGACTCACCCGCCTGTTAGTCTGTCACTGGCCAGTAGAGTAGCCATTGGCCACAATTATATGAACTATATCAATTGCATTAAATTTAAAAAACTCAGCCTCCTACAGCTGGGGCAAACTCTGCTAGTAAAGTGTTTACTACGCAAGCATGGAGACCTGAGTTCAATTCCCTGAACCCCTCTGTAAGACAATATAATGGAAAGGTTGGTATTATCAATGTGAGGGAGGTGGCAATAGGCAGATTCCTGCAGCTTGCAACCTCACTTACTTGATAACCCAAGCCAGAAAGAGAACCTGTCTCAAAAGCTGGAGCTTGATCTCCGGTCTCCACAGGCACAAACACACACGTACACACCACCCTCCAAGAACACAAGTGTACCTACGTGCTCATACGAGCAGACACACATGAAGACTCTCCCTATACCCCCCACACTTCTCCCCACTACAGTTCCCCAGTTATACTTGCTACCTTTCAAGTATTCAGTAGCCACATGTGGCTAGTGGGCACCATACTGAACGCCTGAACCATCTCAGGAGTCCTATAGACACACTGCTTTAGACTAGATTCTTCACAAAGGCTTAACCCACCCCTTAACTCTTCTCCACCGCTGTATCTCCAGCCATTCCCTGAGCTGGTACAGAGAAGGCACTCAGTAATGCTTTGGAATCAACAGCTAAGGAATAAATGAACAAATGAATGAATGAACAAGCCAACCAACGACCAGTGGGACACTCTTCTCCAGCAACATTCAGAGCCCACCCTTAGACAGGAAACTGAGCACAGACTAAGTCAAGTGCACATCACTACCATGCTGGAGACAGAACATCATTCCCAGGCCTGAGACCTACATAGGAAGCAGTTCTTGGTGATGGTTGTCAAAAACCTGTATCCTAAATATTGTTGTTCTCTTTTGGATGAGTGCCACCTCCTCCTTGAAGACTGAATAAATCCTCCTACCTGGAGATGCCTCCTTAACCCCTATGGGTCAGAGCAGAGCAAGTGGGCCTCTTCCAAGGGCTGAATGGGCAACTAGGTATAGGGAAACTGCCCCCATCTAGAAGAGACATGTTTCTGGGGCTGCTACATGGGACCTGTGCCCACCTAAAGGGATATCAGTGTGGAGAAGAAGGAAGATGGGAGGGGGAGGGGAGGAAGGAAAAAGGCAGGAGGAGATGGAGACAGGTGAGAGTCTGAGGACAGAACACTCTGCGTTGGTGTGTTTCTATCTGTGCATGTCTATATTTGGGAGCCTGGGTGTGCAACATAAAGTTCTGTGCACACACTGGGAAGTTGTGTGCAGGATGTGGGGAGCTGTGTCTACATGCTGAGGTGACTGGGATATGTGTGCGCTCAGAGATCTATTTAAGTATAAGTGTGTGTGTGTGTGTATGCACGTGCGCGTGCGCGCGCGTGTGTGTGTGTCTGTGTGTGTGTGTGTACTATGCAATGGGAGGCTGTGTGAGAACTTGGCTCTCTGAATATATAGTCAGAATTGCAGAGTCTGTGTGATGGGGCTGTGGTGGAGGTTTGGTTGTTTGCTGTGTTTGGGAGAACTGTGTAGCAGCCAGGCCGGCTTTCTACACTACGAACAAGCCCTGCTTCATTTCTTTTGGTTCCTGGATGTGGGCCCCGGGTGGTCTCTATAATCAGCTTTGAGAGAGGACTAGACAGCGCTCCTAGAGGGCCCTTCTTGTTTCTTAGTTTTCTTAGGGAGACAAGAGATGACCTGGGCTCCGATGGAGGAAAACCAGAGAGAGAAGCAAGGACTAAGACACAGAGAGGAAGGGAGGGTGGGCAGGCTGGCGTGGCATGCCAATAGGCCACAGGACCTTGGTCAGCAACTGGAGGTGTGGGGGTGGGAGCTAAGAGGAAATCAAAGGCCAAGCTGGGAGATAAGGAAAAAGGAGTTGGGAGGGACCGGTGGGAAGTATGGACTCCAGAGCTGGAGAACCAGGGCAGATCAAAGGCCAGCGCGGGGGTGGGGCGGGAAGGGGGGAGGTAGGTGGGAGGGACTCCGGAGGGACCCGGGAGGGAGTCGGTGGGGGGGAACTGGCGGGCGATCGGGCGCTCCGAGGCGCGCGACTCCCCGGGGAGACCGCAGACACTTTGCGGAGATGTTACTCCGGAGTTGGAGACGATGATAAATATGATAATTTGTATAAAATCTGAATGGGTCTTGTTTTCAGGGAGAATGCCTCGGATGATGAATGGGCCCGGCTCCCAGATAGATGGCTGATAAAAAGTGTATTGGATTGGCGAGAGCGGTTTTAATTCTCATTCGGTACCTGCAGATGCTGCGCCCGCGCCCTGCCTCTCCTCCCTCCTGCCCACGGTGCGGGGCGGCCGGCAGCCCTGCTGGCCTCGGCGGCTCCGGAGGCTCCCGAAATGACTCTAATTACAGAGTTATTAATTTTAAGAGGAGGGTGAGCGGGGGGTTTATGATTATTAATCGAGCACCGGCGCTCGGCGGGCGGGGCGGACCGCGGGTGAACGAGGCTTCAAGTGCTCAGTCCGCTCGAGGCCTGGGGCAGCTCTGCGGCGGCGGCGGCCAGGCCTCCTGCTAATACGGGCTGCAGCTCTCAGAGTCCTCCAGTGATCACGTGCACCTGTCACCCGTGCCTGTAGAGACGACTCAGAGCAGCAGGTTCCAGGTCTGACCTGCGCACCTGCGTTGCCGAATCCCGGACTCCACACCCAGGAGGTCAGCAAGTCTGCCACAGAAAGGCCAAGGCGGAGGCGCTCTGCTAGAGGAGCCCCGACATTTCCATCCCCAGATCCCAACTCCCACAGGTGTCTAGGAGTGCTCATGACCCAGGGCAGGTGGCATGGATGCACCCTTGAAAGGCGAATGATCAAGGGAATGACGTTCTTGAGGCTCCTGTTGAACGCTAGGTGCTACAAGAGGTGCCTTTAAGAATTCAATTTCCCCAATCTAAGGATGCTGGCTTCTGGCTTCCTAGATGAAGAAACTAAGAGCAAGACTAACTTGATGTTAGGAGGAAAGCTTTGCTTCAGGGATTCTGTAGACTGCTTCCCTCTCCTGCAAAGCGCGCGCGCGCGCGCGCGCGCACACACCCCCCCCCCCCCACACACACACTTTTCCTTGGCAGAGGAAGGTGAGAAGGGAGGGGAAGGAGATGCAAGAGAGACATTTCCTATCTCTAATTTACACCCATCCAGTCAGTCACCTTCATCCCCAGTGTCGGCTCTGAACAATTTGGCATGTTGCCTAACATCCTGTCCATCTTAAGGGAAGATTTTCAAGACTAGACTGCGAGCTGTAAAGGCAGACCCCCGAGAGGAGTACATAAATGGTTTCTGCTCCATGGTGCCTGCTCTGTGGGAATATCTATTTGCTCAACTACAGTGACTGTTCTACAGAACTCCAAGGTCATTTGAAAGAAGGTATTAAGCATTTGTTTGCCAGGAAACGGTTAACTTTCAATAGAGGAAGGGGAAGGGGGAGGGGGAGGGGAAGGGGAGCGGAAGAAGAGGAAGAGGAAGAGGAAGAGGAAGAGGAAGAGGAAGAAGGAGGAAGAAGAAGAAGAAGAAGAAGAAGAAGAAGAAGAAGAAGAAGAAGAAGAAGAAGAAGAAGAAGAAGAAGAAGAAGAAGAAGAAGAAGAAGGATCCTTCTCCAGGAACATGGGCCAGAGGATTCCTACATACTTATTATTCCTTTTTTTCCAGCTGGGTGGGATAAAGGAGTCAGGAATGGCCCCCAGAGGTCTGGGTGGTTCTAGAGCTTCCTCAACTCATGTCTTTTGCCAGCAAGGAGGTGAGGGACTTCTTCTGGCTTAGAGAAGGGAGCTCTGGTACAAGGCTGTGTGGTGTGGTGTTCTCTAGCTCCATAATCCGTTCTGTTGGTAGTCACACAACCCAGCCTGTAGAGAGGACAGGATTTTGAGCGAGGGCTCTTAGCAGTCTTAGCCTCCTTCAGGCTCCAGTGTGTGAATGTGTGTGTGGGGGGGACTTTGGGCAACCTAGGTCATACCATGGAGTAAAGAGATCAAGATCAGTCTTAGGGCAGAGGTTCTCAATCTGTGGGTTGCGACTCCTTTAGGGTCAAATGACCTTAAATGACAGGGCTTGCCAAAGACCATTAGAAAACACAGATCTTTACATTATGATTCGTAATAGTAGCAAAATTATGAAGAAACAACAAAAAATAATTTTATGGTTGGAGCTCACCACAACATGAGGAACTGAATTAAAGGGTCACAGCATTCAGAAGGTTGAGACCCCCTAGACTCTAGGGGTTCTCATCTGTGCCTGGTGTTGAGGATGAGGCCTAATCAGAGATTGAGCCCAGCTGCCATGTGGTACAGAGGGCATCTTACCTCCCTAAACTGAAGCCAAGTCCAAAGGCACCCAGCCAGAGACAGGGCCTGGCTGGGGAAAGAAGCTCCAGAGACAGAGGATGCTTCATGGGGTGTGGGATGAGGAAGGTCTGGCTGGCCATGTCACAGAAGCCAGCTTTGAGCTTCCAGGCTTAGGTAACCTCTAGCTAGAGAAGATGGGTGGGGAGTGGGGTGAAGGTCTGGAAACAAGGTGCAAGGGGGCTCTCATGAGTCACCAAAAGGAAGACTCCCAAGGGAAGTCCTTTTAGCCACAGACAGTTCTCTTCTGCCTGCCTTTCCCTTAGGGAAAGAGATGTCTAACACAGCATAAGTTCATAGCTGTAGGTTACAGAAGCATCCTCAGGCTAGAGAGTCTGTCTTTGCCACCTGCCCAGTGTGATAGAGGAAAAGCTACTAAAATGCTCTGTGCCTCACTTTCTTCATCTGTAAAATGGGATTGATAATAGCAGGTGAGGGGTCAGGGAGATGGCTCAGTGGACCAAACCCTTACTGCTAAAGCATGAAGGTTGGAGTTTCTGTTCCCAGAGCCCACATGAGAGCCAGCTGGGGTGGATGCCACCTGTCATCCCAGCACTCAAGAAGTAGAACCCTGAGGCACACTGGCCTAGCTAGGCTAGCTTGACCTGGCTCCAGGTTCACTGAGAGACCCCGCCTCAATAAAGTAGAGTAATGGAAGAAGACAGTCTATGTTAATGCCTGGTCTCCACAGGCACACATACATATGTGCGTGCCCACACGTTAAAACATGAATATACACATATCAAATACACACACATACACACAAGCTACACACACATAGAGATGTATGTGAAGACAAAAGGAATTACTGTGTAAAAGTACTCCGTGTGCAGCGCGCAGTGAGCCCCTGGGCATCTTAGTTGTCTCTGTTGTTTATTATCCCCAAGGAGCCATTCCAGGCCCTCTCTCTGAAGTGACTGCACCCCTTTACCACACTTCCTGGCCCCCTGCTCTGTCCTGTGTTCCACATAAAGAGGTCTGAGGCCTGGTATGGTGGCACTTACCCGTGATCCCCGCTGCTTGGAGGATGAGACAGGAGGATCTCCAGTTTGACACCACAGCAACTTGACAGTTTGACACAGAGCAACTGAGCACAATAGTGAGACCCTATCTCAAAAAAAAAAAATCTGTGTCCTGATTGGGTTGGAAATGAGCTAATATGTGTCAAGGGTATATGGATAGATTAACTTATTTAACTTCTGGGCTCTGGTTTACAGATGTGAACATATAGGTACCTTGTATTCAAGGGATTTGATGACATAGCAGGTATGTTCCTTCTCTGAGGAAGGAAGAGCCCACATCAAGACTGCTGCCTCCATTTCCCACTCTTGATGCTGCCTTCTCTGACGTTTTGGGTTCGTGACAAGCCCTCTTCTTCACTAGTATGCATTGTTCTGAGAGGCTGCCTCCTAAAGGGCGGGGTAGTGCAGTGGAGGGTGGTGAAAGGTACTGGGGAGGAAAGTGCTGGATGGCTGGTGAGATGGTGCAAGTCAAGGTGCCTGCTGCCAAGCATGATGACCCGGGTTCAATCCCTGGGGCCGGCACAGTGGGCCTAGAGGACGGACTCCCACATTCACTCTGTGGTATGTACACGCTCCCCATACACACACACATGAAACAAAATTCAATAAAATATTTTAAATTTCCTCAGGAACCTAAGTGGACCTTTACTTAGCATCTTGTCGCACATATGCGCACGTGCACACAAACACACCAAGAGTGTGCAGGCCTCTACCTTTCCTCTCCACGTAGCAGCTCTGGCTCCCGAGGGCTGGTTCGCCTTGTGACTATGCCTTTTCCTAGACAAGATTGCATGCCTTGTTTCCCCTGCTCTCTCTCACCCCCAGCCCATTATGCATACCTCCAGTAAGGGCCTTCCCCCCACCCCCAATCAGACCTTGTTACTGCCTTGTCTAAGATCCCTCAGTGGCACCCCATGGCCTGCAAAGGAAAATCAAAACTTAGGAAAGATGCTGGTACTGCCCTGTCTGTTTTCTTGCCCTTGTCTCTGCCCTTCCCCTTACATAGACGTGTGTGTGTGTGTGTGTCTGTATGCATGTATATATATACCCAGTTCCTCAACTGTTGATTCTCCCTACGCTTTCTTTCTCTAGGCCCAGGAAATGCGATTCTTCCATCATTTAGGGTACATTTAGTTACCTTTTTCTCTGTGTGTAAGAGATTGAACCTGGGGCCTCACATATGCTAGGCGAGCAATGTCTCACTGAGTTATATCCCCAGCCCCCTGGTTTTAAATTTTTGAGACAGGGTCTCACTAAGTTGCCAAGGCTTTTCCAGTTTCCAGCTTCAACCTCAAGAGCATCTGGGATGGGCCCACACTAACAACTCAGTAGTTGAGAACACTGACTGCTTTTGTAGAGCACCTGGGTTCAGTTCCCACAGGATCACTCTCAACTGCCTGTAACTACAGTTCCAACAGATCACTGCTCCTCTGACCTCTCTGGGTTCTTGCATGCATGTAGTACACACACACACACACACACACACACACACACACACACACACACACACACAATTAAACTTAAAAACTGTAATGAGTAGCTGAGGCAAGAGGCCTGCAGCAACAGACTTATTCGCTCAGGTCTAAGCATCTCGTAAGGTCCTAAGACCCTTAGCAAGCGGTCTCTAATACCAACTTAGGTTTCCCTGTATCCCAATCAACCTTGAAGACACATGCCCATCATCAGCCCCAGACAGACAGGGTCTTACTATGTAGCCCTGACATCTCTGCAACTCTATATTTAAACCAGACTGGCCTTGAACTAACTCAGAGATCAGCCTGCCTCAGCCTCCTCTGAGCTGAGATTAAAGGCATACAGCAACAAGCCCGCCTGAGACTCTCCATCTTGACACTTCCAGACTTTTTCTTGGCCAACAGGTAGTGTCTTCCTTAAGAAGGGACCAGTGGCGGGGGTGGGGGTGACCAGTGTGGGATTTACATTTGCGGTCACAGTGTGCAGCACAGTGCAGAACTAGGCTTATGAGGCCTGCCTCTTGGCCTTGTCCCAGCTCAGTAGCACCTCTCTCCTGGACTTAAAAGTCCTTGGGCTTCAACACCAGTTAAACACCAGGTGCCCCTGCACAGGTAGGAAGTGACTAAGCCGCCCATCTGCTTCCTGAAGGATTATTTGTCTCCTACTTCAGCTAGGAGGGAAGGTCAGAAAGGGGTTGTGGAGTGGGCTGAACCCCATCAACCTAGAGACTGTAAGGATGGAAATTTTCCTGAGCGTTTGACATCCAGAGGCTGCCAAATCAGACTGGATGACTTCCGTACTTTGGGTCACACTGGCACAAAGGCCCTTAGCAACCCTGCGGGGGTCTCAGTCTTTTATCGGATATCCTGGGAGAGGAAAAACACAAGCTTGTGTAGAGTCCAGAAAGCGGGCGCAGGGCACGGGGTGGGGGAGGGGGTGAGGGGTGGGGTGCCCCACACCTATCCCGGCAGAGAGCTCATCGGACACTTCCTAGCAGCCTTACACCTTGCTTTCCCTCTTTCCCCTCCGTCTCCCTTCCCCTTCCCACTCCTGTCCTCTTTCCCCGTCTTCACTCCTCCTTCCCACTGGTCTAGGAAGCCAGTGTTGGCTCAGGCACCCCAAAGCGAGCGGGATTTGTACGGAGCCTTTCTGTAATCCCAGGGAGCCGGACTAGGAAATGCGCCCTCCGCTGGCGCTGGGTCACCGTTCTCTGCGTAGCTTTTTCTCCTCCCCCCGCCCCCCATCTGTGGCCTGTGTCTCCTGCCTGGACGCTCCAGATCCACCGCAGGGAATTCTCCAAGGGCCTGCTGAAGAGCGAAGAGTCCAAGCTGAGGGGACCGGGGGTGGGGGGTGGGAGGGTCCTCTACCCACCTCTACCCTGTTCTGCCACGTCTCAGGCCTGGCCAAAAGTCAGGAACATCTAATACAACTTCTAAAAAGAGCCCAGTGTCATTTATATTCAGGTTTTCCTCACTTGCCATGGACTCTGAATGTCATTTACACACACACACACACACACACACACACACACACACACACACACACACACACACGCTTTACTGTGGCCAAACGCTGGGACTTCTCCTTTGGACCAGTTCTGCGTGGGACCTAGACGCCCCCCACCCCGTCTCTTAGCCCCCCCCCCATCCTGATCTCCCCCGCTGTGGCCTAGAGGCCTGTGGCCACTGTCAAGGTTAGCAGCAAAGCACTCGCTCTTTTTCTTTTCTCTTCTTTTCTTTCTTTCTTTTTTTGTTTTCTTTCTTTTATTTCTAACTTCTTCCTCCCTCTTCTAGCGCTCCTTCTCTTCGTTTCTCCCCCTCACTTTCCCTCTCTGTTCGCTTTTCTTTCTCTTTCTGCCTCTCTTTTTGTCGTCTGTATTTTCCTCTTCTATTCTTCTCTCCTTCTGGGTCCCTCTCTTTCTTTGGATCTCCCTTCCCGGCCTCTTCGCTGTCCCTGGACGAAGCTCGCACGGTTTCCTGACAGTCTCTCCGGACTGCTCCGTCCTTTCCTCACTTTTTCGTTCTCCTAGGGGCCCCCCGTCTGGAGGGCTTGGGTCCGGCTCCCCCGCCGCCACGGTGATTTATTCGCCTCACTCGACGGAATCAGGTGCTGAACCGAGCCCCGGAACGAGGGAACAGATTTCTCCCAGGAAGGGTTTTGTGAACTTAACGATGCTAATTACGGGGTGCGGGACGCGCTGCTGGAGGAGGAGGAGGGGAGGCACGCTGGGCCAAGCTGGGCCAGCTTGGGGAAAGGCTTAGGCTGCGGGCCTCCCTGGGCGCCTTCCAGAAGCCTCCCTTACGCCTCTCGTCCGGGCTTCACCCTTCCCTGGGAACTTTCCTGTCTGAGTTAACTATTAACCGTTGGCGAGAGGCAATTTTCTTCGGAATTTCAGCGATTTCCTTTTCGCCGCGGAAGCAGATTAACATGCAAACGGGGAGGCGATCGGCTCGAGTCTGTCTCTCCAAACTGCCCCGACCGCCGGACAGCGGAAAACTACAGCCCCGGCCACCCCACGCCTGCTTGAGCAGGGGCCGTGACCCAGCCAGTACCCGCAGAGAAGGTGGAAAAAGCCCAGCGTTTGTGCTGGAGCAAAGTTGGGGGTGGGATGGGGGGCTTAACCCAGACTTAGCCAGAGACCTCAGCCGTTAGCGTGTACAGTCACACCAGAAACCCAGAAGCACCACAGCCAGATCCGGGTCCCAAGCCTTGCTCACTGGAATGTTCAGAAGACACGGGCGAACACAGGGAGAAAGAGCCTTCTCAGGCGCGCAGACCCCCAAACGATAACTCCCTTCCCCTCTCTTTGTCACAGCACCCCAGAGTGCGCACCCTGCTCAGGCTTCTGACCACCGCTGCAAACTTTGTTAAACTCCTTGCCCTCCCGCCCCGCCCCGGTTCTTTTCTTGCCTGGCCTGCTTTTCCTGAAGCAGGGAAAGAGAAGGTTATCACCCTCGGATCCTGAGAGTTGGGACCCTGTCTGGCAGGCACATTAGCCTCTGGCCTCCCGCCAGGCTGCCAGACAGCGGAGCATTCCTCGCTGAGAAGCACTGGTGACTGGAGCGGCCAGGCTTGCCATGGCCCCTGCTGCTGTTCTTAGGGTTGCCCTTGTCTGATTCTCCCAGGACACTCGGGACTTGTCCCAGTCTTAGGTAGTGCTGGGCTTGGCTTGCCAACCTCTTGCACAGAGGTCCCCTAGCTTCTTCTCTTCAACAGCTCTAGCCTTGAGTTAGTCTTTCCCTGCCTGCCAGGTTCTCCCAGCCTCTGGCGGGTTGCCTGTCTCTCTCTCTCTCTCTCTCCATGTGTGTATGTGTCTCTGTCTCTCTTGTTTGTTTCCAGGCACGGACACTGATTGCGCCTTATGAAGTTCTAACTGGTTTTGTGTCAGGAAGATCTTTCTCGCTGCTACCCAGCCTGGCGTGACGGATTAAACATCAACTAGTTAAATAAAAATTAATATCAACTGCCTCCTAACTTCTAATGTCATGTTGTTTATAACTAATGAACTGATTAGGGGATAAACACATCACGGAGACATTCGGCTTTTCAGCCTCCGCTCCATCGTCGCCTGTGCCCACTCCAATGCTTCCAGTTGCCGGCCCAGGAAAGGGGGTGGTGAGGGGGGCGGGCAGGGCAGGACGCCTAGACTGGGAGTCCCAGGGGTTGCCCCTCTCCTGCCTTGATCTTCCCCCCTCTGTGTTCTCTCTCTCTCTCTCTCTCTCTCTCTCTCTCTCTCTCTCTCTCTCTCTCTCTCCTCCTTCCTTCTCTTTCCCTTCAGTACATTTCCTTTTCTGTCTCCACCCCATTTCCTACTTTATCTCTTTTTCTTGCTTTTCCTTCTCTTCTGTCCTTCCTTCTTTCCGTTCTACTGCATGTCCATCCCTGTTCACTCCCCTGCCCTTTGTGTCTGATGTCTCTCCCTCTCTGCCCCACCCCCAGTCTGAGCGTGACACCCCCCCCCCTTCTATCATAGCCCAGCCTCTCTCCTCTCCTTTCTCCTTCTTCCTCCCTGGCCAGCCCAGAGTAGAATAATAACCAAAGTCCTTGTAACTGAGCATGTGCCCTGGATCAAAGCAAGACAGTCATCCTCCCCCAAACTTAGAAACACACACACACACACACACACACACACACACACACACACACCTATTTAAAGGGGGGGGGGAAAGTGTTTTCTCCATCTTTCCTCTTCCATCTCAAGGGGATCAGGATAACAGAAAAATCCTTAAAATCTGTATCTTCCCTCTTGCTCCTGAAGCAATTATCATAAGTTCTACTACTAAATTTAATTTCAGGAGGAAAAAAAAAACTGTTGTGGTATCTCTCCTCCCAGGCTTCAGATCCCTTACCATCCAGCCTTGGCCTCACATGGAGCCCCTGTTCCTACAGATACTTAAACCCAATCACAGTTGTCATCATGCAAACAGAGTCCTGCAGAAAGGTCCTGGTGATTTTTTTTTCCCCTCCCTAAGAAGCTACACCGTTTAAACTTGGTCTGCCCTGGACCTCAGGGTCTGACAAGACAATAACAACAGAAAAAGCTTTTAAAACCAATTTAGCACACGTGAAAATGTAATTCTAATGAAGAATCAATAGGCTGGCGGATCATTTTTCCTGCGACTCCTTGGAGATCCTGAAAGAGACTTTCAATCAATGGGGCCAGTGATGAGCAAAAGGGCCCCAGAGACAGTGTGGCCCAGGAGTGAGGGCTGGTGGGACAAAGAGAGACAGAACCTGAGGGAGGAGACTGGAGGGACCCAAAGGTGACAGAGTACCTTTGACTGGCATCCTTTTGTGGGTGTCTGGAGGAAGAGTAACAGAAGCAAACGAGCGCTAAGAAGCTTCAATCTCTTCAAGATCACCCAGTTATGCAGACTAGCTCCTTAGCACAGTGGCTCCCAGTGCCTTCTCTATGACCTAGGTCTAACCCTGGCACTGCCCCAGCCCTGGATCCTGCCTTTAGGCACTGGCATAGGAACTAGAAAACTGAGTGTGGGACCTCAGTTCAAAAGCCTCCATTCCCTAGTGAGCACTTCCCTACCTATGTGTCTCAGAAATTGGGTCTCAACTCCTGGTTCCAGTAGGAACAAGAATACTTGATGCAAGTGTGGTTGAAATTTCTAACCATCTAAGCACACTCTGTCTCCTAAGAAACCTGTGAAAAGGGCAGGAATGCCTCTCTCCATCTCAGGCACTAGGAAACAAAGGCATCAAGAGCTGTGCAGCAATGTGAGTTTCCACAGGACAAGCCCCATGTGTGCCAGTGGACACTTTTAGTTAATTCCAGCACCCAAGAGACAAAGGCAGGCGAATCTGCAAATTCAAGTTCAAGACCACCCTACTCATCAGAAAATGAGTTCTAGACCAACCAGAGCTATATATATATAGAGATGGTTGCAAACAAGAGAAAGACCATCACCACTAACAACCATGTGTGTGTAGTGTTGCTCAGTGGGTAAAGGCATTTGGCATCGATCCTCCCTCCTCATCTGTGTTTGATCCCTTCAGACACTATTGAATGAGAATGAAACAACGCCTATCTATGATTCCCTCCGACCACCCTATGATCTTCTTTGTGTGAATGTACACCTCTCTCTCTCTCTCTCTCTCTCTCTCTCTCTCTCTCTCTCTCTGTTACTGTCACACACAAGTCATCATCTCTTGTACAGTAAGAGAGAGATCACGTGACAACTGTGTGTATTAGCTAGACTTTAGTTGTGCACACTGCCCTCCTATCCAAGGCCGTGGAAATATTTCTCTGTATATAACAAGGAAACAAAATATTGTTAGATAATGTCTCAATGTGTATTCCTGGCTGGCCTGGAACTTGCTATCTAGACCAGGTTGGTCTCAAGTTCATAGACATCTGCCTTCCTCTGCGGCATGAGTCTTGAGATTAAATGTGTGCACCACCTTGGCCAGTGAAGGTTGTTGTTGTTTAAAAAAAATATTTACACGTTTTTATGTATTTGGATTGGAAAATCACTGTTGGGCAAGGAGGAGGAAGAGAAGGAAGACAACAACCAAAGAAGTCTAATGTCTGAAGCCAAACATGTTGGAAGCCAGGCCTGAGGCCTCACATCTAACTCAGTGGTAGAGTTCCTAGATGGGACGAGTCCTGAGTTCAATTCCCAGTACTGCTGGAAAAGAAAGTCAATTAGGCGATGATGATATGTCTAGAAAACTACCTTGCTATTGGAGGTGCAGGCTTGCTGTGGCTCCCTGTGCCTCTCCAGCTTCCTGTTTCTGGCTGTACAATCTCTGTCATGGAGGGGGCTGGGAACCCAGGGACCAACTTCAAGTTGACTTCAAGAGTCAGTTGTTGGACCTGAGTTGCTTTACAACTCTTGCCTTGATCCCCCCCTCTCTCTGTGTGTGTGTGTGTGTGTGTGTGTGAGAGAGAGAGAGAGAGAGAGAGAGAGAGAGAGAGAGAGAGAGAGAGAGGAAGAGAGAGAGAGAGAGAGAGAATAAGAAGCAGCACCATAAACCTCTACTTGAACACAAGGCTTGACCAGTGCTATCCTGGATAGGCACTCAGGGTTGGTTATGAGAACAAGCCTCTAAGAGAGAAAGTCCCTGGGCAAGCAAGATAAAACAGAACAAACAGGCAAAGGGACCACAGGAAGGACAGGCACCTCAGTGTACACTAGGTGCACATGCGCGGGCTTCTGAAAGAAGTGGAAGTACAAGCAGGCTCATAGAAGAAAAATGTGTTCTGGGAGATTTACAGAATTTATGGTCAAAGTTGGAGAGATGTAAATTCCCGGTTGGAGGGGATGCTGTAGGGCCAGGGAAAGTGGGCCTTTGATCACGGATGAAAGCACCGGTGTGGTTACAAAGGGTGTGAGTCTGAAGGCCCAAGAAACTTGGCGGGGGGGGGGGGTTGTCATAATACTGCAGAAAGGCTGTGTTCAAATGGTGGCCGGTGGCGAAATGAAAACAGGGAGGGGAGGGCCCTTCCTTCTTCCCTTGGTTCTCACTATCTCTTCAAGGACATCAGGACTTTTTCCTTTTATCCTAAAGTTTTTGTTTGTTGAAAAGAGAATAAGGTACAGAGCAGACGGGCTTGTAACTAAGTCAGGGAGCAGCGAGCGCCAGGGTGAACACATTAGGGATGGGGCTTCAGGGAAAGACTGTGTGGTCCGCAAAAGTTGGAGTGCATTTTTGTAGACTTTAGAAGCTAAGCTGAGAGCCTGGCGGAGTGAATTTGGGAAGTCTTGGGGAAGGGGACTCGCACAAAGTTGGAGAGAGAGCAAGGGCCTGAGCCTGTGCAGACTGTAGTTTGGAGGGGGGCGTGTGACTGTGAAGATGAGGGGGTGGAGTAAGAGGATTTGCAGGAGTCTAGACCCGAGGTTTGGTCTTCGGGTGCCTCTGGGTAGCGAGGGTGTGGGTGTTGGCTTGCCTGCAGGGCTGGGGGCCTCAGTGCGTGTGCGCGCCTGTGCGCGGCCCGGGAGAGCCCGCGGCGCCTCGGCCGGTGGCTGTGCTCGGCGGCCGGCTGTGCGAGCGAGTGCGCGAATAGAGCGAAGCGCACAGCCCGCCCTGGCGGCCCGCAGCCGCGATTATCTGAGCCGCTCTGTTGCGGGTGGCTGCTCCTGGATCTCCCGGCTGCGGCGGCCAAGGCGAGACTGACTGTGGGGCGGCGGAGGAGCCGGGGAGCCAAGACTCAGGCTCGGGCAGCATGGAACAGCGTGCAAGTCGAGCAGGTAAGACCTAGGACCCTTTGGCAGCCAAGGGTGGGAGTGAGGGCGGGAAGGGGGGCGCTGGATCAGTGGAGAAGGATGTGGGCTGTGTAGCTGAGGGTGGATTTCACTCTTCTTTCCTCCCCGGGTATGGTCCCCAGCAGGCGACTGTGAGGACTGTGAAAAAGAGGTTCTGTGGATGCTCTTCTTGGGGGAGGGGGCTCTAAAGCCTCTCCTCCTGCTGACCTCTAAATCTTCTATTGAAAACTTTCCACCCAGGAGTTTTACAACTTCCCTTTGCAGAACTTGGCTTTTCCTTTCTATGGAGTGCTTTAGGACTTGATCATTCTGATTTCTCTCTGGGCATAAATATTTTACACAACTTTCCTCAAGTTGGAAACACTGGGCAGGCTTTAATTTCCTGTGATGAGTATATGTGTGTGTGTATATGTATCTATCTATCTATCTATCTATATATATATATATAGATATAGATATAGATATATAGATATACACTGTATTCACATGTGTGAGGTTTTGAGGTTTTGAGTATTTCGTTATGAGCAGTAATGTAGAGAAACACACACACACACTCCTTAAAAAAAAATCAAGAGGGTTCAAGGGAGGCCTAGGGGAAAGATGGCAGGCGCCAGGGGTTCTGGAAGGGAAGGAGAATCTGAAACTGACAATCCAAAGAGCTGTTAGGGCCTCTCCTTTCTTTCCCTTCCCCCTCTGCCAACTCAGCTGTGACTGCCCACTGGGTGTCCTGTAGTGCAAGGGTGGGGCGCCAAGTCCCCAAGCTGAGACTGGTAGTGACTGAGAGCACTGGATCAGGTTTCCAGAGTTTGCCAAATAATTCTGTAGAGGTCAAGGCCTAACTTGGGGCCTTTTCTCTTCACTCTGCACCTCCCCAAATCTCATTTCTCCCTACCCCACGACCCCAGCTCAAGTTCAGTTCTTTCAACTGGTAATTCAGGTGCTCCTGCCAGCACCCCCCCCCCCACAACCTCCCCGTACCCCCTACTGCCAGCTCTTGCTTTAGCTTCTTGGATCAATCCTTGAACTGTCCCCAATCTTCTCTAGGGCCTTGTCCCTACTAAAGAAACTGAGCTCCTGTGAGTGTCAGGTATGGCTTTTAGGACTCTGGGCAGACCCTCCACTCAGAGGTTTAAGTAGGGAGATCAATAGCAAACAGTTGTAATGATCTAATTAATTATGGCAAAATTAAAAGCGAGTATAAAATCAATCTCTGATGGTGTTGAAGATGGAATTCAATTGAGAGCCCATCTGTGCACCCCCTCGACCGTATAAATATGCAACCCAAGGACAGACCTAATGGCTGAGCCTTTCTGCGAGCCTCTCTCCCCCTTTCTTCCTTTCCTACACAGCGTTTCTCCACCTCACTCTCTCTGGATCTATCTTGCCTCTTGCCCCTGCCCCTCCTTCCCAGGACCCCTTTGCTTGAGTTGGAACACATCCATCCTTTCTCTTTGCAGATGCCTCTCCCTGACTTACAGACTAAGGTGCCTAGGCTGGGCTCCCAGTCCCAGCAAGCAGCCGGTCACAAGCTTCCTGCTCAGCCCCTCAGGAAGGAAAAGGCAGAGAACAGAGAGAGGCAGTCCCTGTGATCCTGTCAGGGTTCTTATTCCAAGTTACAAGTGGGACACTAGAAGGTCCCTGGTGCTTCACACTTACCCTAGGCGCACCCAATGGGCTAGGAAAGTGGCTACAGCTTAGGCTTGCCGGGCATTTGCCTAAATGGGGAGAAGCTGCCGAACTAGGCGGGAGGCAGGAAATGTTGAAGAGGGAAAATGGCTATTTCTTTCGAGATATCCCCACTGCCAAGCCAAGCTGAAGTCCCCCTCCCTCCTGGCCGCATTATTATTATTATTATTATTATTATTATTATTATTATTACTCTTTCTCTCTTCCACTCTTCCCGATCCTCTGCCTCCAGTCTCTTCACCAAAGATTTGTCCGGCTGCTGCAAAGCTCCCTCAGTGCCCTGTGGCCCCCGTGTGGCTCCCCATGGATCTTTTGCAATCTGTCTGTTGAAACTGACAGTGACTTACAGAAGAACAGGGGAGCCAGCAAGCAAATCTGCCCGATGGCAGCACTAGCGGGAGCGCTCCAACCGGGTTTACGGGAGATGCGGGTTCTATTTGCTTTCCCTGGCCTGGTTCTGAGCAGCAACAGCAACAAACGTGGAAAGGGTAAAGAAAAGAGAAAGAAGGGTCAATGGGCACTAGGCAGTTGGGATCCTCAGCACCCAGGTATAAAACAGAGAGCCTCTCTCTTTCTCTGCCCTGTCCCGATCCCTATGAGGCCCAAAGTGGACTCCCAGATTCCCACTGAGTTCCCACGGTTTTGTGGTTGTGGTGGTGATGGGGTCGCTGTCTCCCTCAGAGATCTTCTTCCTGATCCATTCACTGGGTCTTCAGAGCCTGGGGGAAGACGCAGCCTGACATCTCCCTCCCTCCCTCCCTCTTTTGCTGGGACTTTTCACCCCGTTATTAATTGCTGTGTTGACCTGCAAGATTGATTGGCAGCCCTGCTGGAAGAGGCTGGGCAGCCTAGGCCGGCCTCAGAGCAGCCTGGGCTGAGGGCTGAGTGGGGAGGGGGAGGCGCTGGAAATGAGTCCGGGGCTTCTACCTCAGCCCAGCGTGGAACACAGCTGTTTGCCTAAACGTCACTGCTCAAAAAAAAAAAAAAAAAATCCCTTATAGCACTCAAACACATTCAGCCAAACACCTCACAAGAGATGCTCTGCCTCTAAAGACACTAGGAATTCTTCTAATTGATTTAGACATTGAAAGGGTTTTTCCTCCCTTCGTTAATCAGTTTCATCAATTTATTCGTTAGCCACGGGTCTATCTAGAGCTCATTGCCAGCCTAGACGTGGTAGGAGAACTCCCGAGTCTGAGCTCCCTTCTCTCTGAGCTTCACTTTGGGCTGCTTTTTCTCTTTAGGGACAGTGGCAGAAATGTAAGAGACAACCCTGGACACAGATGACCTTAAACTCTCAAACCAAATCATCCCTTTTCTGACCAAAGAAGGGAACTTAAAAAAAAAAAGAATGTTTCTGCTCCAGCAAAGTTGGAGGGAATAGGTGCTCTGGTTTGCAGGGAGCAGAAGGCAGAGGCTTGCAGCACCAAAAGCAGAAATCTAACCCGTAGCAGAGACCTTCCCTCCCCATCTCTTTCCACCAATCTGTCACCTCCAAGCTCACATACTTACAAGACCCCCACCCCCGGCAGCTGCTTCAACTCCGGACTAGAGCCCCCATCCTGACCCGAGGTCACAGAATGTGGGGCCAGATCCCCGGAGGGAGTCTAAGCAAGGCTTGGTGGCAGAGGCAGGCTGGTACAAACCTTGGTCTGCCTCACTCCCCCAAATCCTTTCCTAGGGCCTCCCCCGCCCCCAACTCAGCCTGCCCTTCTTGCCCCTGGGTCCTCTCTCCCCTCCTCTCCGGTCCTTTGTTTTCAGCCACCTTGCAGCCCTTCCCCAGCCTCGGTGGCCGTGCCCACAAGGCCTCCCTTGCCTCGCTGGCGGGTTTCGCTCTGCCTTACCGGCTCCCGGCTCAGGCGCGCTCCGCCTGCTCCTCACATCCACACAGCTGCGGCGAGAGGAGGAAGGGAGGGCGGCGCGCGGTTGGATCCGAGACAGTAGATTTGGTGTCTGTTCGCAACTCCGGGGAAACTCTGCCCTGGTGCTCCCGCCCCTCTCCAACTATTCCTCGCCGCAGCAGGGCCAAGAGCCCTCCTTCGCACACAGCCCCTTCCCTTGCCGAAGTGTTGGCCCTGTCTATTCAGCCGCTACCCCTAGCTTCCCCTCATCTGGAGTTATCCAGCACTCAGTTGCCTTTCAACTACCTCTTGCTACCTCCTGTCCCCTCCCTCTGCGGTCCCTGTAGTAGCTGTGGCGGTGGCGGGTGGCGCTGGGGACACCCCGGATCAGCCAGCACAGTCTCCCTCCACCACAGCCCGGTGAGCCGCGGGCTCCAGCAGGCTAAGAGGAAGTTAATCATTACTTCCCCACCAACACTCAGCCACCCTTGGACTCTCTCACCCAGGCTCAGAGGAGGAGGGGGCAGATGGCCCGGTGGAAACCGGCTTTGCCCAGCCAGCCTCAGCAGGCCTTCAAGGGACAGTTCTCTTTTCGGTGGTCTCAGCACCCACTTTGAGTCCTCGTTTTTCACCTCTTCTCCCCTCCCTCTGCCTCCTCTTAGGCTCTGCCCACTGTTTCATCTCTACTCGGTCTTTGGCAAGTTGACTGCAGGTTCTGGGAGGACCAACTCTCTTTGTTTGGAACCGGACAGAATGGGATTTCCTTCCCCAGCCTCTGCCAAAGGTTTTTTTTTTTTTTTTTTTTTTTTTTTTTTTTTTTTTTTTTTTTTTTTAAACGGTGTGGCCCATAGGGGACCGAGCCTCCGGTCCCAATTAACCCGATGGTTGGGGATGTGGGTGAGAAATTGAACTGATCTAGCGGTTATAGTAGACTTGGGGTGGGGGTGAGGGGGCGTTAAAGAAGTAGGATTGGAGGAGTGGCAAAAGAGATGAAGAAAAACCTGGATGGGTGTGGTATAGTCAAAAGGGAAGGGGCGGGAGTGTGGAAAGAAGTATTAGAGGAAGGAGAAGCAGTGGGGAAACCAGGGACATCTATGGGGTAGGAGTAGGAAGGAAAACACCCCCAGCCTGGCAGCCTGCAAGCTCGGGTTCCTCCCTTCCCTCTTTGTGGGGTCAGGTGTTCAGAAAGCTGGACTATTACACCTTCCTCTACTATAGAAATAACTGCCTTTCAAGGTGTCCACTGGTGGGCTCCATAGTGGACAAGTGTAATTATCCCCATTTTACAGGTGAGTAAACTGGGGTCTACAGAAGTAAAGAGACTATGCAGGCTGACTTCTCCTTCCTGTAGGCTGTAGGGTGAATGGTTGCTTTTAGCACTCTTTCATGAGTGCTCGGCGCTAGTACTATTCAGGTCTGAGCTAGGGGTCAGATTATCCATCCTGATTCTGGGGGTCTCCTTGATTCTTCCTCCCCCACCCCAGCTTTTCCTCTTTGGTCATAGTTCTCCACTCCTACTGTGTGAGCCTGTTGGCCATGTTTTGACTATTTTTTAACCCCCCCTCCCAGTTCAGTGGTCCACAGGCCGCCACCTGGCTGACCCGTGCCAGTATGAGGCCCCTTTGGTGGCCAAGTGGTTTGTATTGTCGTTGCTCCTCAAAGGGGCTGTGAAGGGCCGGAGAGGTTGCTAGGTCCTCTTATGAAGGAAAGCAGGGTTAAAGGGAGGAGGGGCCAGAAAGGATAAAGGCTCAGCACGTGCGCGCCGCCTCATCAGGACCAACCGACCAGGCGGGCGGGGCCAGCTGGCAGTCAGGACCCCCGGGATTCTTGTGGGGTGTCCAAATATTGGGAACAAAGGCGGGAAAAGAAGAGAGCGGGAGGGAGGGAGAAAGGGAGAGCGCGAGGAAGCAGAAATTAGGGGGTCTTAGATGAAAAAAAAAGTAGCTTTAGGGAGAATGTGCTGTGGAGTGTGAAATTGCAGCCCACGGTGCTCCATATTGTACCAGAAGCTCTTCCAAAAAAAAAAAAAATCCTCCAATGTGACCAGAAAGCGGGCTAGGCAGGGGGAGGGGTGCGGGAGGGGCCTGGCGGGAACCGGCCAGGCGGGGCAGGAGAGGGGCCTTGGAGCGGTCACCTACTGCCAGGGACCTGGACACCTAGGGTACGCCCTCCAAGGGCCCACTCGGAGTGCAAATGGCCCGGGGATATGCGACCTAGAGTTTGATTGTAAGAACTTTTTTCTTTGCTTTTTTGTTGGTGGAGATGGTGAGTTACAAACGGAAATGATGCTGAGCTGCTGAGCAGCTTCTCAGCCTTCGCTTTCTCCCTCTTTCGATCCTGCTTTCCTTTCCTTAGGACCAGTTTTGTTTTGTTTTCATGTCCCTTCATTCTAAACACCCCCCCCCAACTTTAATGCATTTAATTTGGTCTGCGCTGTAGGGAGCATTTCCTAGGGAGGTACGCTTAATTTCGGAATTTCTAATCCCCTCCCTCAGAGCTAAGGCCATAGCTCCCCACGCTACTCCCCAGGAGGTAGAGGGAGAAAAGACAAGCGGGGCCGAGGGTGGGGGGAGGGGCACAGCTGAATGCTTCACTGCAGCGGGGGAGGCGGCGGGGGGGGGATTGCTTGCCAGGTCCTCGGTGACACAGCCACCTTCGAGAACTGCTAGAGACCCTGTGCCTAATGACTGGGGTCAGGATCAGGATCCTGTGTGCAGAAGAGATGCAGTCATGTCACGCCCCCACCCCACCCCCAGCAAAAGAGTAAAGAAAGGGGGCCTGGGTGAGCGGGGTTAGCAGACAGGATCTCTGCCTGCACTTTACTTATGCATGATCCGCCCACAGACGCATTAAAATCTGGGGTATAAGTCACATGCGGCTTGGGACACCTTTGCATAAGTATCTATGAGAGGGCCTTCTTGCAGGACCGCAGGCCTCCCGCACACCTAACACTCACGCAGAGCAGGCCCGCTCCAGCGGAGAACCAGCTTGACCCTAGGCTTTCGGAAGGGAGGTAGTAGGAGTGGGGCTGCCAGGCGCCAAGCGAGCATGGCAGAGGTGGCAGCAGAGAAGGCGAAGGAACTGAGATCCACAAGGAAGATTTATTGGGCAGATCAGATGCACAGAGGCGACTAATGAAGCAAATCCCGAGATGGGTATCAGAGCAACTCCCCAAAAGTTTATTTGCCTTTAAATTTCCGCAGGGAGGCGGGCTCCTTGTTTGAAGTGTAAATGCCCCTAGGTTGTGGGGGGGTGTTGAAGGGCTGCTTTGAAAACACTAGAGAGAAAAGGTTCATTTAGAGTCAGATGAGGGAAAAGCAACCAAGCCTGACAGGTCGAGCCCTGGCTGTGTTTGGGGTTGGGTTGTTGTCTTTCTTTTTCTTTCCTCCCTTTCCTCTTCTTTCTTCTTTTCTTTTTCTACTCTTTCCCCTTCTGTTAGGGCCCATAGAAGAAGAAAAAGAACAGGAAAGGGGGAGTCAGAAGGAGAGGCCATCGAGAAGGGACATCTGCAAATCAGCCCTTCCTTCTAAAGTCCAAAGAGAGGGCTGTGCAGAGGCTAACGGGCTTCCAAAGCAGCAGGGTAGATCGCCTTTTGATTATCTAGACCCAGAAACCAGCTGGAAAACTAACAGGGAAACTGGAGGTGTGTGTGTGTGTGTGTGTGTGTGTGTGTGTGTGTGTGTGTGTGTGTGTATGTGTGTGTGTGTGCGCGCGCGCGTCCCAGGAGTCCTGGGAAGGCATGCCTGAGTTTTCTGGAGCTACATAGAAATTAGACTATCACTAGCCCTCATTCCTAAGAGGATGTATGTGGCAGATACTTGCGTAAGTGCAACTTCAAAAGTGTTTTACGAATTGAATTGTTAGTTCTCTTTACAAAATGTAAAGTTCGACCCCACTCCCATTCTTATGGGGAAATATCCATTGTCTATGTTCACATTTCATAGGACGTGAAACATGAAACTATATTTCAGTTCTAGAGGACTCTGGATCTCTGTTGGAGTGAGGAACTCCGCTGATTTTTGTTTCCTCAACAGACATACCAAGACTTAACTTAAGCACACCCAACAAGAGTTCCTTTATGAACTCTTCTGAATGCTCCCCACCTCAAATTCTGGACTGATTGCTTCTTCAAAGGAAGATAAGGCTACTGCGGTTACTACCACCTTAGAGCTTCTGGCTCCCCAGTATGGGAGCTGACCCTTTTAGGCTGAAATAACTCTGTTTCCACACACACACACACACACACACACACACACACACACACACACACACACACACACACACACTTCTTTTCTGTTCCCTATGAGAAGTTAGTGCGTGTTGCTGAGGTTGTGAGGTTGTGAGATTTGGCCAAAGCAAACCCGGGAGCGCCATCTACAGGCCTTGAGAGGAAGGCATTGGTTTTCCTGGCAGGACCCCTGAACCTCCTACTCTTCCTGCCCACGGGAACCTAGTCCTCAGACCAAAGGAAGTGGGGGACAGGGTGGTGGTGGGCAGATGGAAAGGTGGTTTATTTTTATTTTTATTTTTTAGTTTCTTACTTTCCAGCAGTTACTCTGCAATTGGATTAATCTAGCCGGAAATTTCCAGGAGACCGGGCAAAGGCCCAGATCCCAACCGACCCAGCTCCCCTTGGAATGGAAAGCTCAGAATCCGGTGTAGCTGAGCCTGGCCTGAAACTCACCCAGAATGTGGGCGGTTCTAAATGCCCGGTAGGAGTCAGTCTGAGACGGGCTGAGAGTCTAGTGGGTGCTTCCCCCAACCCCATCTACTGCCGAGGCTTTTTGGCTATAGGGACAGGGGCACTGTCTACACTCATTGCCCTTCCTCTGGGCTTCAGGAGCTGCAGACAACACCAAGGAGTCTTGGGTCCGCCGGGCAAGAAAGCTGTGTTTCTCAGCTTGAGCTTCCTGGAGCCGCCCTTTTTCAGACCCAGGGAAGCCTGGGAGGAGGGAGCGAAAAAGGGGGGGGGGGTGAGTTAAAACATCAGCTGAAGTGCCAAGATGATTTATGAGACTAGGGAAAATATTTCATAAAGATCTCCTGGATATTCTGTACTTAACCAGTTAGGAGACAAAGGGCTTCTCTCGCTTAGTGCGTGCGAGAAGACCCCAGCGAACAAGGGAGCGAGTGCGGGCCAGGCTGCAGAGACTGGGCCAGCGGCTCTGGTAGGAGCCGGGCCAGGCCGGCGTGCTGCGCCAGCTGCGCTCGCTCGGGATCTGCAGAGCTGGCGGCGGGCGGCGCTCAGTCGCGTTCATAGCCTCCTCTTCTCCCCAGCCGGGGAAAGAGAACGCCTTGGTCCCGCCTTGGGCTTCTGCATCCTCTGTCACTGCCGCGGACAAGCCGCTGCGCACCGTCTCCCGGCACAGTCCCTTCCCTAGCTACCCGAGGGTCCAGGTGCCAAGTTCCCTGGCTCTCCTACCATCCGTTGGGTCCCACCAAGGCAGGTGGGTTCTAGCCAGAGGCCTCTAGCTTGATTCCAAACCAGGCGTCTGGACTGCCCAGACTCCGGGGAGGGGGTGCGCGCCACCGCGTGTGGGACGGGAGGGGACAAACTGCTGGGCACTTTGCCCCGGAATGAGAATCATGCGTGCGTGGATGGGAAGGTACCACAGGAGGAAAAGGCGAAAGGGAAGGACCAGAGGGAAAGGGAGAGAGGAAGGAAGACACAGGGAGAAACGGAAAGGAACTCAGCGCAAGGGTAGCCGAGTTAGGACAGGGGCTGCGGACTCGCGGGCGTCTGGGATTTGCGGGCATTGGCCGGTGGATGGCAGGGCTGGGCGAGTTAGGACTGAGAGCCTGGCTTCGGAGTGCCGCGCGCTCGGAGGCCCTCTGTGGTTGCCTGAATATTCATTAGGCTGGCCGCTCTTTATCCTTATCTAACGTTTATCTTCTCGGCGAGTTTCGTTTCTCAGTGTAGTTTTAATCCGGGGCTCCCATTCCTCCTCCCCCTGGCCCGCTCCTCACCCTCCCTCTTCCTTCACCCGCTGCTCCCTCCCGTTTCCCCCCCCTCCCGGGCCCTCCCCTCGCCAGCACCGGAGTGACAGGCGCGGGGCCCTCCTTGCCGAAGCTCGGGGCTCCGGCGCTGGCGAATCACAGAGTGGTGGAATCTATTGCCTTTGTCTGACAAGTCATCCATCTCCCGGCGCGGGGAGGAGGAGGGGGTCTGGAGGGGGCTTTGCAGCTTTTAGAGAGACACACACCGGGAGCCCAGGCTCCAGTCTCCGGCCGAGTCTTCTTGCAGCCGCAACCCACCTGGGGCCAGCCCAGCGCTGCGGGCGCCGCTCGGCTCCTAGGCTGCCTCCCTCCCTCCTGGCCCTTCGGTCGCCGCGGCGTGCGCCTGCCTTTTCCGGGGGCGGGGGCCGGCTCGCACGCTCCCCTCCCGCGGGCGCCCGCTTGGACATCCCGGGGATTGCTACTTCTCTGCCAACTTCGCCAACTCGCCGGCACTTGGAGCGGCCCGGCTCCCCTCCTGGCGCCCTCGGGCCGCCCCCGCCCTGAGCTCTCTTGGTTCAGAGCCTCTCGGACAACCGGGTTCCAGGGGAGCTGAGTGAGCCGTCTTCCCTACCCGGCCTCAGCTCTGGCCGCAGCTGGCGCGCGAGCCATGCGCCCCAAGTGCCCCTTGGTCCAGCCAGTCGCCCCGGGGCTGCGTTGCTGACTGCCCAGCCGCGTGCCCCAACGGTGGCAAGTTGCAGCCTCTGCGGTCGCAAACCCCAGCGGGCCCGGAGGAGTCCCGGCGTGGAGCGCGGCGCGGCGTCCCCCGCCCTCGCTTGCCCCCCAGCAGTCGGGCGCCCGCTCACTCTCCCTCCCCCACCGTCCCTTCCTTTTCTCCTCAAGTCCTGAAGTTGAGTTTGAGAGGCGACACGGCGGCGGCGGCCGCGTTGCTCCCGCTCCTCTGCCTCCCGATGGATATGCACTGCAAAGCAGACCCCTTCTCCGCGATGCACCGTGAGTACCGGCGCCCGGCTCCTGTCTCGGTTCCAACCCCATGTAGCCCCAGCGCGGTCCGGCCCCCTGCGCTCAGGTCTCACCCTAGAGGCCACACTGGCCTTTCCCTGCTCCCTCCTTTCGTCCTTTCTCTTACCTAGTGTTTCTCACGCCTTCAGCCACCGTTCTGCTTTTTGCCACGCCATACTCACGGTTCTGCCTGCCTTTCTACCTTCACTAGTGTCTCACCTCCCTCGGCTCCTTCCACCTGCTCCTCCTTACCTCTCGGGATCCATAACCCTGGGCCCAGGTTCCAGCCACCCACCCCCTAGTCAGTCTTTGCCCTGGACTAAAGGACTAATTGGCAGTAGTTTTCAGGCTGTTCTCTCTCTCTCTCTCTCTCTCTCTCTCTCTCTCTCTCTCTCTCTCTCTCTCTCTCTCTCTCTCCTCCCTCATCTTTACCTTCCTCAAACTTAGAGTTGTGGGTAATCGTGAGGAGGCTCCTAGTTTGGGCAGCCTTGGTGTCAGGACAATTATGCCTAAGATCCTGGGGGTGTGACCCCCTTCTGAGCCTAAGCTCTCGGCGCCTCTTGTTCCCTTCGGCTTAGTTAAGGCTTCCTGGGGGGCTGCTTTGCTACGTCCCACCCTTTCTCCCACCCTCACCTCTTCCCCCCCCCCTTCCCTTCCCTTTTAGCTAGGAACAGGAGAGTGGCCGGTCACTTTTTTTTTTTTTTTTAACTTTGCCTAGGGAAGTGATCATTCTAAAAAAAAAACAATGAAGGATTTTGAGAAGAAATCAAAGTCAGGGAGAGAGGTAGAGCCATCCAGGCCAGCACCTGGATGCTGTACACTCGAGAGACTTCCTTGCCTGTCTCCACTCACTGTTGAGGACCATTCAGCCAGCGCCCTGGCCAGGGGGTCAGCAAGAATGGATATAATCAGAGGGAAAGAACAAAAGAAAGACAAATGCCAAGGCTGAGGAGAAAGGAAGGAGAAATCAAACCAAGAGGGGGGAAAATCAAGGAAAGAAAATTAAAAGGATGTTGGGGAAGAGAAATAAGAAAATAGGAATAGAGGAAATATCATAATGATATTTGAATGCATCTAATTCATAACGGCTCTTTAGCTCCGAAAACTATTTGTCAGGTATCTCCCCTTGCTTAAAAAGATAAATAATATTCTAAGTAGAAAAGCCCTCCCCATCTATAGATTAATAATTAAGGATAATTTGTAACTTTCCACAAGGTAACTTTTAGACCTAGCCTGATTTGTGCTTTAAAACGCGATCCAAGAGGGAGCCGTGTTTTGTTTGTTTCCTAAGCACATATTGAGCTTCACGGGACTATAAAAAAAAAAAAACACCTGCAATAAAATATAGTTCCCTAAATAATTTCTAGGTAAAGGAAACCCAAACGCGAGACTTCGGGTCGCTGCGAATCTCTCAGCCGGCCGGGAAGCCTTGCTCTTTTTCGGAGGGAATGAAGCAGGTTCATCCAGGCGGCCGGTCTCTGCCTCAGCCCTGCTGCCTCTGCAGCACTCGGGGGTTTTTGAGGATTGCTTCCTGGACCCATCAATCGGGGCCAGTGACGGGGAACCTCTTCGAAACCCAAAGGGGAGAAAAGCGAGCAGAAGGTGGTCGAAGGAAGGGAGAGAGGCTCTGCACGGGCCGGCGAGACGAGCAGCTACAGCCCGGGTTTGCGCCAGCGGCAGTTGCGCATTCTAGGCCCGGTTCCGCACAGATCCTCCGCAGCCCATCCGCCCTGAACTCCAGCGGTGCCCGGTTGCAATCCCCACCCCATAGATTAGGGCAGAGGGGCCGGGCCCGGAGCCCGGTGAGGCTGAATTATTCATCTTTAATCTGCCCGCAGCTGCCGCCTTTTCATACCGGTAACGCGAGTTCTCCCGGGGCCTAAATTATTGATGGTCCGGGTTTGTAGGGAGCAGAGGGGTGGGGGAGTGGGACCAAAGATGGGGAGACCATAGGGATGGGGGTTGTAAGATAAGAGGTTCTGGCCTCCCGGAACCACTGGATTAGAGGCCTCTGTCCAGGGGTTTCTTCTCCCAAGCTTGTTTTTTATCTCCCTATAAAAAGATGGGAGAGATTTAAAGAGGGCACGAGATGCGCCCGCTTTCTTCGAAACTCGCTGGAGGCCACGGAGCAGTGGCTGCAGGTTGTAGACCTTGTCTGGCCTGACTCTGCCGCTAGAAGCCTCTGCGGCTGGGTTGCTGAGTAATTGCGGCTGCAGGTTAATCGCTCTAGGTGCAGGATTTCTGGGCTGCTTTAGGCCGTAGAAAATGGGGCACCCGGCAGCGGCCTTGAGCCTGACACCCGGGGGCCTTCTTGGCTTCCAGGTTGGGAGCCCTCGCCCAGTTGGACGGGAAACCAGGAGCTCTGCTCTGGCCGCCAGAGCATCCGCCCTTACTGTTGGGTTTGGTAGGCAGCTGCCGAGGTCTGAGAAAGGTCAGAGGGTCCCGAACTGGCTTAGACTGGCAATGCGGAGTCCCGGAGTCCTAAGTCCGCAGGTGCGGTCCCTACCAAGCCACCTTCAGGGGAGACTGTGGGGGGAGAGGCTAGCCTTGTGCAGCATGGAAGGCAAGCGAACCCCAGCAGCCGGCGTTTTTCAGCGGCTGCCGGGAAGAGCGAGAATCTTCGCCGCCTCGCGGTCTCTGAGCGCAGCCGATCCCGAACCACCACCTCTTCTGCCGCTCCTTATCCACCAGGATTTCTTTCCACCATAGACATTAGAGGTGCAGAGGGAAAATATTGTACAAAACACCTGAAGAGCAAAAACATAAAGGGAAGAAAGAACTCCTGATAAAGACAAAATGAAAAACAGGGAAAGAGGAAACAGTATGATTACAATTAGAAGTAGGTACAAGGGGAGAAGGAAGAGTTAGGCAGCGAAGGTGAACGGGATGTGTTTGGCTTTAGTCTCCCTCTATGCTGAAGACTCTGCTGAGCTGAGTCAAGAAGACCCCGACCCTCCAAATCCATCTGGCTCCCAGCCCTTGTGAAACTCAAGCCGCGCCAAACCTGCGGCGCAGGCGGGTTTCTAGTCCGCAGCAGTGCTGTCCCCGTCCGGTCCTTCTTTTCCCCACATCTCTACTGTCATCCCCCGTTAACATTATTTCCCCTTTGTCGTTTATTCCTCTCCATTTTTCAGCTCTGCTCTCCCTCTCCTGGCTTCTCTACGCTTCCCTCACTTTCTCCTTTGCGGCACACTGGTGTGAGAGGCGGGTTCTTCGCTAGCTCAGCTTGTGCGAGCTTACAGCTAGCCGGGGTTCTAAGATAGATAATCCTCTATCCGGACCGCCCACCAAGCCACCTTTCTCCCCCAGTCCTGGGATATGCCCCTTAGTTTTGCCTGCTCCTTTCGCACGTGGCGGGCCTCGGACCCTGACTAATGGCCGGTCCCTGCTGTGTGTGGGGTGTTGTGTTTTTTTCTTGTCTCTCCCCAGCAGGGCACGGGGGTGTGAACCAGCTCGGGGGGGTGTTTGTGAACGGCCGGCCCCTACCCGACGTGGTGAGGCAGCGCATCGTGGAGCTGGCCCACCAGGGTGTGCGGCCCTGTGACATCTCCCGGCAGCTGCGGGTCAGCCATGGCTGTGTCAGCAAAATCCTGGGCAGGTGAGGGCCGGGTGCTGCCTCCCTTCCCTGCTGAGGTTTTAGTTAAAAGTCGAGGTGCCAGACAGGAAAGAAAGGAAAGGGCTTGAAGGATCTAAAGGGCTGGCTGCCCCTTTCGAGAAGGGCGTTCAAGTAATGGCTGGGACTTGGAATGAGGGTGGAATAGGGTCTGGCTAGCGTAACCCAGCTCCCGGGCCCTTCAAGAGAAGGCAGCTACATTCAGAAAAGGAGGTATCCCCCCCCCCCCCAGCTAATCAATGTAGATGGGGTTGGAGGAAGAGGGTCCCAAGATGAGAAAAGTCAGCGGCAGCGTTGGGAAGACTACAGGAGGGTCCAGGTTCCATAGGAACTCTGTGCTTCGGGTGGGGTCAGCTCACCCAGCATGGGTCCTTCTCTGCTTCCCACGTGGAAAACCAGCCTTCCACTCCCAGGGATGCCTGCTCTAGCCACTGTCCATACTCAGCCACTCTGCCTGTTTCCCACCCTAGTCAAGCATCCTCTGGAGTCTCTGCTCAGCTACACAGGGCCTTTTTCCCTTCACGCCGATGCCTAGGGAGGGAGAGCGGCTTAGCAGCTCTGGAGCTTGCAGCCCCCCTGCCCTTGCCGCCACCGGCTTCTTGCTGACCCCGACGGCCTTCCTGGCCCAGGTACTACGAGACTGGCAGCATCAAGCCCGGAGTGATTGGTGGCTCCAAGCCCAAGGTGGCAACGCCCAAAGTGGTGGACAAGATTGCCGAATACAAGCGACAGAACCCGACTATGTTCGCCTGGGAGATCCGTGACAGGCTGCTAGCCGAGGGCATCTGCGATAATGACACAGTTCCCAGTGTCTCATCCATCAACAGGTGAGCAAAGCCCCCCATGGGCCTGGAGGGCAGGACTCCAGTTCCCTACTCCTGCCTGTTGGGCTACCTCCCAGGGCCTCTCTTGGCTCTTTGTCCAGCCTCCTCCACCCATCCTTTTCAGCTCCCAGCCTGAAGTCCTTTGGGCATGGTAAATAGACCTGGGAGGTAGAAGTAGACAGACAGACAGACAGCCCTTTCCAAATCGGAGCTGAGTTTTCCCCGCCAGGCTTCTCCCGCCGGTGTCCTGGAAATGAATCCAAGTGTTTGTGGTAATTAAGACTCCAAGATTACCCGCCTCGGGATCTAGAGACAATCACAGCCCATAGCAAAGTCTTTAAAATGACCACTGTCTATTCACTGCCTCCAAACAGAGTTTTTTCTTTCTAAAGTCATGTACCCTTCCCCAGGGGCAGCCAGAATCCTGGTTCCTTTACCCTCTCAGCCAACTCCCACAAAGCTCGCCTCCCAGGAGCCCAGGTCTCTCTAGCCAGCTCCACACAAATTTCCGGCCCAGAATCACTGGCATCCAGGTCTACAGAGCAGATGCCAGCCACCAGTCAGGACTTGGCAGAGAGTAGAGGAGCTGGACCAAGGTCCGGGATGCCAGGCAGGGAGTGAGAGTTGGGTCCCTGTGGTTGACTCCTGGGAGATGCTCCCGCTTGCCTGTCTTGAGGCTAAAATCTTTTCCATAATGATAGGTTCAGACACTGGGACCATGTGGGCTCTACTCAGTTCAACTTGCAGGACAATTAAACTTCTTAATTCCCAGGTCACTCCAATCTGGGGTCTGGGAAACCACATGATCATGCTTTATGTAGATGCACCTCATCCTCTGTGTGCCAGGGTATCTCTCTGGGGTGACTCCAGAGCCCTCAGGCAACACCAAAGCCCTCAAGCCCAGACCAGCTTCTTAACTGCAGAACTGCAGCTTTGACAGTTGTGTGCGGGAGACTCTGGACTGCAAAAGTCACACTCCAGCCAGAGGCAGGTGTCCACTTCTCAGACACCCCCAAATCAAGAGGCAGCTAAGAGTTTTCCCCTCTGTTATTCTTCCTACGCTTCAAAGGCCCATTATCAGAACAACTAATAATTCAGATGGTGCCTCTTTCTGCCCTAACATCACCTACCTTTTTTTTTTAAATCCTTTGCAAATGATGTGGAATTATCCCAAATCATCCTGAAAACAGCAGGTAAAATTAGCTGGTAGAATGTACCTTGGCTAAAGAAGATTCCCTCTGCCACACTCGTGCTGTAACGGGCAGCAAGGCGACCCCAGAAATTATCCCAGTGTGTGCCATTTGTATTAAAATGGTTATTCCGTTATGAACAGGGTAACATAATACTGATCAGCTAATTATACACCCTCCGAAACCCTCCAGCTTCCCGGGCCTGGCTCAGCCAGGTACTGGAAATGTGCGGCTGTTTGACATTCACTTTCCAAAAGAACTGGAGATAAACACAGGGTGGACTGAGAAAGCGATAAGCCTTTAAAAGTCAAGAGGCTAGGGAGCTTGGGTATCGAGGCAGGCGTGGCAGTGGGTGGGCATGGGGAACAACACTTTTTAAAAATTTTTTCTCCTTTTTATTTTTCTTTTCCCCCCTGAGTTACCTCATGACTTTGTCTGTGGTCCTTGCAATGAGTTAGAGCTGAGTTCTTTAGAGAACAGTAGCTAAGCCAAGAGTGGCCAGGATGAGGAGTAATGTCACCAGGCTGGGTGGTGGTGCTCTGGGAACTATTTTGGAGATACCTTTATTGTCCATGGTGGGAATTGCAAGCTTTGGGAGAGCCCAAGACAGACAGAGTTTCAGAGGTTTGCTTCTTTTGAGTGGGGTGTGCTGGCAGCCCTGCCTGGCACCCTCCCTGGTCGCCCGCCCCCCATCCAGCACATATCCACCGATGGCTGGGCTATATTTAAAGCTGGTTTAGGTACAAGTTTGAGGATGTTTCATCCTAAAACATAGAGCACGGAGGACAAGTGACCCTTACATCAAACTTCAGAGGTCTGAAGTTTCGCCTACCAAACCGGAAGAAAGTAGACTAGCTGGCTACCCATGTGATGAGTGTTAGGGAAAGAATGGGCCCAACCCTGCTGGCTCTGAGAGCCACAGAGGCTGTTGGGAACAACAACCTCTATTACTAGAGGTACATATAGGCTTCCTTTGGGTGTGGAGATAGAGTCACTTCTGGGTAGGCATGGCTGAAGGTAGAAGGAGCATAAGACGAGGACCAGGGAAGCCACCAGCAGCATGGGCAGCCCCGGCTGTGCGGTTAAGCTTGCTTTGTTAATGGGATCTATCAGGCTATTTTTAAATGTTGCTTTGGGAAGAATCCTCCCGTGGTTGATACTTCGGGAAGATTGGTTGGGGCTTCCCAATGTGTCACTGGGACACATTCGGACATCAGTGTTATTCTGGTGGGCGCTCTGCCCTTAAGGGAAAGGTTCTTCTGGAGCCAGGTTTCACGCAAATGCTTGATAAAGGTGTGGCATTTCTGCTACTGATGGTTGTCCCAGGAGCTCCAACCTTCCTGTTTTAAGAATTCTCACTCACTGCTAGAAGGACCTGGAGATTGACCTGTATGTAGAGAGTGGTATGCTCTGGAAAGCGGGCCGTGCCTGAGTTCATAGCATTGGGGATGATAGGGGACCTCTGTGTTGCTGTTACCATTGGTACATATATGTATGTGTGTGTGTGGTTATGTGTATGTATGTATACATACATGTCCAGAGTAAGGGTGCCCAGGAGCCAGCATCGGCAAGGAAGGAAGTCTACAACCTGCTCATTCACCTGAGCCAAAGGTTTTCATCTCCTCCTCCCCCAAACAGATGCCGTCGCCGCACTTGAAATATGCTGTTATGGCTATAAACTAAATCGCTCTTCATGCTTTAAAAATGGTTTTGGCATTCTCTGATCCTGCCACAATAAAGCTTTGGCTGTCCAACCTGAGTTCTCCCCCTGGCAAATCCTCATAGAAATGCCTCTCTGGGCCGAAGGTGTGGTAGGGAAACATCCACATCTGGAGACCACTGGCTAAAGTCTTAGCTCTGAGCAGGTCATGGAATTCATTGAATCATTATAGATACTGGGCTACTTAGTGCTGAGTGTGGCGTTGCCAGCTCTTCAGCTAAATAGCATCTCTGTTGGGGACACTGTAAATAGGTAACTTCAGATTGAAACCTGGCATGGGAAATGACCTAAGGGTAGGGTAGAGATGGGAGATCTGTGTACCTAAAAAGGAGGCAAGTGCCTCATCGGGTTGAGTTATTGACAAGGCAGGAAGGATTGTCCTGATGCTATCACCGATCTTCAGATTGGAGTGTTGCCTTGGGCAGTGTGGAGTGTAAAGCTAAGGCTACATCCTCAGGGGTGACCTCAAGCCAGCTGATGGACTTCTTGAGGCTAATCAATACTGTGGGGGGGCCAGCGACTCTGTATTCTTAGATCTTTGCAATGGACCCTTGAGGCTTGCCAACCACCCACCACCCCGTATTCTGTCTTAGCCCGTTTGCCTTAAAGTGAGTGCAAATATTCATCCTTGCTGTGGCAGCACTGGCTTCAAGAAGGCTGCAGGTTCAGTGCTCATTGTTAAGCAATGACAGTTGGTGTCCCTCAGGTGTCCCCACTGAGTAATTCACCAGTGTTTATCATTGGTCTGGCGGAGAGTGGGCAGTGGTCTACCACTTGTCTTTCCAAGTAAGCTGATAGTTACTAACCATAGCCATGGGAATTCTGGAGACTCATCCTAAACCAACATATCCGTTACAGCCTTTGGAACTCAAACCTAGGTCCCTTAGATTTGACTCTTGAACCAGGCTTGGCGCGGAAGCCGGAGGAGAGGGGTAGCATTGCTTGTCACATCTCTAGATCTATGCAGCGGTTTGGTTGTCACCACTTTTGGTGTCAAGACAAGGAGCTAGGGTGGGTCAGTGAGTTAAGAAAAAGACTTCATCCCAAAGAAGAATGAAAATGATCAGGATAGAGAGCATGTCTTGGGCCTCAGGCAGGGCTTGCAAGTAGTTTCTTCTCTGTGGTTTCTGGCTCAAAGCCATGCTTAGCCTTTTTTTTTTTTTTTCCTTGTGGGAGTCTCTGCTGTCCTGGTCACCCATCCTTAGACAGGCAGGTGAAACAGGTGTGGTCCTTATCCTGTTTCTTGTGTTTTAGTGCTTCACATTTCATTTTTGTTTGTGTGTGTGTGTGTGTGTGTGTGTGTGTGTGTATGTGTGTGTGTGTATGTGTGTGTGTGTGTGTATGTGTGTGTGTGTATGTGTGTATGTGTGTGTGTGTGTATGTGTATGTGTGTGTATGTGTGTGTGTGTGTATGTGTGTGTGTGTGTGTATGTGTGTGTGTGTGTGTGTGTGTATGTGTGTGTGTGTGTATGTGTGAGTGACACCTACCCCAGTGTTCATGTGCAGGTCAGAGGACAACTTGTAAGAGCTGGTTCCCTCCTACCAAGTGAGATCTGGGGACAGAACTTTGAAGGCTGTGATAGACTTCTGGGCCAGACGGTCTCCTGTTGGTTGGCTTATGGTTATTCAGGATATGGCGTAGGTTTTCAGTACTTAACTGCTTTGAGTTCCTACCTCAGCTGACCATGTTTGAGAAGTAAAGATGAGGGGTTATCCTAAAAAATAAAAAATAAAAAACTCCATGTTGGGTTTGGAGGGTGATGTAGAGAAGAAAAGAGAGGGGGAACCCCAAAATAAACAAAGTCTCGACTGTTCTGAGAACTCAATAAAACAATCACATCAAATATGAAGAGGCATAAATCTTGTGTCTGCACAGGTAACCTACTCGATTGCTTTTATTATCGCTCAGGCTGACTCCATTTATTACCATCCACAGCCCGGGCAAAGGAGACTGCGTGGAGGGTGGTCTCTGGTGCAATCCTATACCCCGAGAGGCAACAATCAGCCCATACAGCCAGGGATTTCGATGGGAGCCAGGAAGGGCCCATCTGTCTGCATGAAACCAATCAATAACTCTGTAACCAGAGCCCTTGTCACAGGGAAATGGACAACACAACAGTTCAATAGAGGGGCCACAAGGGGAATTAGCCAAGTGGAGATGGTGCCAGGCGGAAGGGAACAGGGTTCCTGGAGGAGAGACTGGGAAGGCAGGAATGGCAGGGCTCTGCATGCTTTTAGGCACAGGTGAGGGTCTGCTGCGCAGCCAGCCTGGGGAAGGAGAGGCAACGTTAATGGTTGGAGTGGAGGGACACATGTCCTGGAGGACAGCTGGGGAGTGGGCTTGTGATGCTCAAACAGTAGCTCAACTGCCAACACAATGGGGTAGACTTGAGGGCTAGAACATTCTTAGCTTTAGTCAGAGAAGCAGCTGTGCTACACAGCACAGATTAGTCATTCTCCCCAGGGTGTGCATTCTGGAGAAGGGGTTCCCAGAGGGGATGGAGGCCCAGCTTCTCAGTTTTCTCAGCAGGACTGATGAAGGAACGCTTTAACCCAGGGGCCCAGCGTCCATTCCCAGCTTCCATCCATCGGTTGCAGACCTGGCTATTCTGCAGGGCTTTAGAGCTCAGGGCTCCCCTGAATCCCTCCTTGATGCCATACATACAGTTCTTCCACTGAGAGGAGAATGTAGACATTAAGAAGTCACTTTCCATGTCCTTAAAATAATTCAGTAGATGGGGCCCAATCAATATGCCAGTTTTCTAGATTCTTGATGTCTCTTCATACCTCCTGCCCCATCAGAGCTCAGGTTCACAAGGTAGAGGCAGCTACAGCCAATGAATCACCCAGAGAACAAAGAAGGGTTCCCGAAACCTGAAGACCAGGGCCTCCCAACTGGTACCTAAGCAAGGGCAATAGTGGTTGGAAAGGAGTTACGCCTCCTGGATTATCTGTCTTCCACTGGGCAGAGATGGTTTTCTCTTGTGGGTCACATTTGCTGGATTTGATGCTATCAAGGTGCAGTTAGAATTGTATGCAAAGTGTATATACAATGGCATATAGGAGTAAAGGTTGTTATCTTCTGTGTGGGAGACTGTGTATCTATGCCTTATCTATTCTTAGGTACAGGGCTCTGAGGCCAAGAAAACAAAGAAAATGGTCCCCAGTATGGGAGCTGCCATTACAGTGCAAGACTGGGTACCTTATCCTTGGCTCAAGTGGTTAATCAGCAAGTCAGTCATTTGGCTTGTTACCTGCAGTGGCAACAGTCACAGAGTTTGGCTAAAGATCATTGCATTTCACAATTTAGACAACCTGGGTTCAAGTTTTCCATCAAGTCTTGTTTGTATTACAAATCTCAATATATTAGTCCAGTTAACCCCAATGCAAAGGCCTGGGCTGCCATGATACCCCCTTTGTGATGGAGACTTTTGTGATCATATGTGCATCTTTATTTTGACACTTGAGCCCAAGCCCTGTTGGCTGGGCTAGCTAGGGACGAGTGAGTGATATCAGTAACCAAAGCAATGCTCTTCTAGGTACATACTTTTCTCTAAAACTGTGATCTACACTAGACATAGAGGTGCGTACCTTAGATTCCAGGTAGATCTCCATGAGTTCAAGGTAAGCCTGCTCTACAGAATGAGATCCTGTGGCAAGCAAGCAAGCACCAACACACACACACACACACACACACACACACACACACACACACACTCATTCTCTCTCTCTCACACACACACACACACACACACACACACACACACACACACACGATCCAGGAAACCATAGCTTATTTTTAAGCCATGGAATTATCAGGACTTCTTCTTGTGTTTCTTTTTTAAAAAGATTTATTCATTTATTTTATGTATATGGGTACTCTATCTGCAAGTATGCCACATGCCAGAAGAGGCTATCAGATCCCATTGCAGATGGTTGTGAGCCACCATGTGGTTGCTGGGGATTGAACTCAGGACCTCTGTAAGGGCAGTCAGTGCTCTTAACCATTGAGCCATCTCTCTAGTCTCTTCTTGTGTTTCTTAAGGGACAATGTGATGAGAAGATATTTTGTGTCGAGAGAGAGAGAGAGAGAGAGAGAGAGAGAGGGAGGGAGAGGGAGAGGGAGAGGGAGAGGGAGAGGGAGAGAGAGAGAGAGAGAGAGAGAGAGAGAGAGAGAGAGAGAGTACTCATCTAGTCTGGAATTTGACTTTGGATGTGGGGGTAAGGAAAGTAGAGCCCCAAAGTCCAGACTGGTGCCACCAAGAGCAGTGATGGAAATGCAGGCAGCCACAAGGGTCACACACTAGTGTTCCCGGGAAAACTGGCAGGAAAAGGTGCATGGATATGTACAGGAAATGGAGGCATGGGCTCAGCCTACAGGCATTGATCCAGAGATGGTTTTTGCACTCTCCATTGTGTGAGTGTGCATGTGCATATGATGCCGTCTGACGACGACTTTTGGGAGTTGAGTCTATCCTTTTCATTCTACCCTTCCCCCACTTTTGTACATAGTGTGTATATGTATGTATATGTGTGTGCGCAGGCACCCACATGCACACATACATGTGCACGTGCGCACAGGCCAAAGATTAATGCCAGGAAACAGCCTCCATAGCTTTCAACCTTATTCATTGACAAAAGTTATCTCCATCAAATCCAGAGCTTGCTGATGTGACTAGTTTTGCTAGCCAGCTTGCTCCAGGGATCCCATCTCTGCCTCCTGGGCTGGTACTACAGATGGGCCACAGCTCCTGCTCAGCATCATGTGGGTTTGAGGAATCTGGACCTGAATTCTCTGGGTCTCATACTTACACAACAAACTCTTCACCCACCGAGGCATCTCTCCAGCCCCTCCCCTGACGTTGTAGGTTCTAGGCGTTGAACTCAGGGTTTCAGGCTTGTGTGGCAAGAGTCTTTACCTGGTGGGATATCTTTTTTTTTTTTTTTTTTTTTTTGGTTTTTCGAGACAGGGTTTCTCTGTGTAGCCCTGGCTGACCTGGAACTTACTCTGTAAACCAGGCTGGCCTCAAACTCAGAAATCTGCCTGCCTCTGCCTCCCAAGTGCTGGGATTAAAGGCGTGCGCCACCACTGCCCAGCCCTGGTGGGTTATCTTGCAGGACCCCAAAAGACAAATTTTTTACCAACTCCATGCTAACCAAGTAAAGTGCATTTTGGGTCTGATTCTATGTTGGGCAGCAGTTGGCAGCCTCTGGTCTGTGTAACTCTACACACTGATCTCTGGTCTAGGAAAGAGCTATGACCTCAAAGTAAGTGTGAGAGAACCAGCTTTCCCCCTACACCTTAATACAGAAGCTTCTGGGATGCCCATGGCAGCTGGTAGAGCTTTCTAGCTGGAAGGAGCGGGTGAGTCCCGGATGAGGAAGGGTGTGTCACAGCAGGTGTGCTGCAGACTAAGAGAGTGACTGAGGAGGTGAGAAGCTAAGAGGCGAAGCAGTCTGGCAGCCTCCTTGGCCTGTATGGTATTTGGGGATGGAGCAAAAGGCAGGCAAGAACAGCCAAGAAGGGAGATAGAGTGCCACAATCTAAATAAGGGCTTTTGGTCCCCTGAAACATCTTAGATGTGGTTAGAGGAAGCCAGTGCCCAGGGTAGTGCTGGTTGTTCAGGCTGGTGGCATTCTGAGAAGCCCAGAGTTGACAAAGGAGAAAAGGAGAAGTCAGCTGGAGAGACGTTTCCAACCTGAGGGTGGGGCAGAGGAAGTGACATTGCAGGCAAATTCTCAAGGTCAGAGTTTCCTGGTCCTTTCTAAGAGTCAGCTATGGGAACGTGGACACAGCTCTGGCCACCTGCCCCTCTGCATTCTGCATAGCCTGGCAATGGCTGTGCTGCCATTGGCAGGCCCAAGAAAAGAGGTGGGGGGGGGGGCAAGAAGAAGGCAGGGTAATCCCTGTTTTCTCGGGCTCCACAATGGAGCTCTCTAGAGCTTAGGGCCACATTGCTCCAGACTTCCTGCTATGCTTGCTTTTAGGCAGGCCTGATCATGGTGAGCTCCCTCTGCAATGGAGCAGAGAAAGCTGGGGGGACGTGCCAGGCCGTTCCTGGCAAGGTTTGCAGCAGGGCAGCTGGCTGGAAAGCGAGCAGTATTCACCTTGCAGGCACAGCAGAGAAACATGAGGAAGGGAGCCTAGAAGAGAGATCAGGAAGGGTGTTAAAGAGCTCAAGCAAATGATGGCTAGCTAGTACTGGGGATGCCTTTCCTGGTTCTGGTGCTCCCTCTTGGCCTTAAGTTCTTTGAGGGTTCAGACGCCCATGCCTTCAAGGCAAGGGAAGGAGCTCAGGTGGGTTGCTAACAGCGTTGGATCTGATGGATCGCTGAGATGATCAGGCACAAGAGCCTGATTCTAACCCTTACTCTGCCAGCCTTTGTCTGACTTCCATGGTTCCTTGTGTGGTCCTCAAGAGAATAGGATGGGCCTCTGTGTGGCTTTGTTTTAGAGAATGTGTGGCTGGTGGTTTCTAGCTCTGCCTGGCTTTCATAGCCTGGGGAGTTGGCCTAGCATTGCGGTTACATCTCAGAAGTCAAGTCTTGTCAAAGTGAGAGCTGGTAGCCTACTTATTCAGAAAGCTTCTGGCTTGCTGGACTGTCTGACCCCAAAGCAAGAAGAATCCCTGGCTTCACTTGGATAGTCTGCTTGTTTGGGATGTTACTGAATGCTACCCAGAGGGCGCAGGGTCAAAGGGACAGTAGATGTCCTGGTGGGTCAATAGCTAAGGATCAGGCCAGGTCTACAAAGGGTTCTGACACAATTAGTAAGCACGCCTGTATCTCAAGAATGGGCCCACGTGAGATCAGTGCGAACTGGCTCTGTTGGAGGTGAGCGTGTCACCTGCATGTGGCATTAGGTGAACCGGTGGCCATAGCCTTGGTTGTGTAACCTCAGAGGCAGCCTGTGTAGAGATGAGACCAAAGGTCAGGATAGTTATCGGCTATCATCTGCGGCTTGCGCCTGCCCCGCCCGCCCGCCAAGGTCCTCCCTCCTCTGCGGGGTAGATGGATTGGTAGACGAGGCCAATCTCTGACTGAAGAGTGAGGAGATGATTCTGATTGAAGAGTGAGGAGAAGCTGATAAGAGAGGCCACCTTTCCTCCAGGGATCAACGGAGGTGTCATGTTCCCCACTCCTCTGCTTCCCTAGAAGGACAGGCTGACTTCCACTTACTGTGACTGTCTGACTTCTGGGAAAGCCAGAGGGAAGGAGGTTCCTTCCCCTGTGGTCCTGGGAGGGAAAACCTGGCCTATTCCCAGGTGAGAGAGAAAAGGCAGCAGAAGGAAGACAGCAGGTGAGAGGTGAGGGCCGGATGCCTTGACACTGATTGGCCCTGCCCCGGCTGGGTGTGGAGCCACAGAAAGATCCCAAGGAAGGGCAGCTGTGGGGCTCACAGCTGACCTTCTGGGCCTGGTGCTTGGTCTCCTGCAGAGGGCACAGCTCTGGCTCTAGTCCAGTCCCTTCCAGAAACAGGGGTCACCCCCATTCTCTATCCAATATCCTCCGGCCTCCATAAAACATCTGCCTCTTCTTCCACTCCCATGACCTCAACTCCTGACCCCAGGGAGACACTCCAGAAGGTCGTGCAGACTTAAGAGATGACCTCTCAGGGTAGGTAGAAAAAAGTTGAGAGAAATTCATTTCATGGCTAGTGGCTGGTTAGAAAAGGCGATTCCGGTGTTCGGATGTGATAAATGTTAACTGAGCATTAATCGCATTAAAGAGGGCCCTATAAACTTTTCATTTCTAATTAAATTCATCCAGTGATGCTGCCCAAGCGAGTACTCTGAGCCTTTGTTTATGTGGAAAATTAAAATGCAAATACAATGGGATTTATTTCCAGTAGAGTGATGCTCTGGTCCCTCCGGCTACTGGGCTCGCTCTGGGCCCATCAGGCTAGGTGACTCTGCAGGTGCTATCCACTGTGCCACAAATTTTTGTTGTGAAGGGAAAGGCCAGAGTTCAAGGTCAAATGCAACTAGACATGAGAAGCCATTACCGTAAGAGTTAAAGAGGAGAAAAAGCAACAGAGAAACCACTAATGTAGGGAGGCATTTTCTTGGATTTCTAACCTTCCTACTGTAAGAATAGTAACCCGCAAACAAACAAACAAACAAATCCTTATTTGTGAATAATGTCACCATAAGCATCCCTTGCAATTGTGGTTAACAAAAAAACAAAAAACAAAAAACAAAGGTATGGGAGGGAGGGTTTGGAGGCATATACGAGACTGTTCCTCAAAGAACTCAAAGATGTCCACAGGAATGGAAGGCCTTAAGTCCGGCTTTCTCTCCAGTGCTTGGAGGGTCAGCTGCTATCTACATCATGGTTTTGCTGGGTCCTTCCTGCCAATTCCAAGTGGCTCTAGCACAGGGTAGTGGAGCATAGAGGCACATCAGAAGGACATTGTGCATGCATGCCCGCCCGCCCGCCCGCACACAGCCTCTTACACATAAGAGAGAGCTGGTGGCTCGTAAGAAGGAACAAATGGCCCCCACAAATGAGCCTTTTAGTACCATGATCCCTTTGATGGAAGCAGAAGCCCTTAATGCTATGGAGTGGAGCGCTCTGAGTTCTTGCTCACTAACACATAAATTAAGTTGAGAGGAGAGAAAACCCTAGGTAAGAAAAAAATCATTTGGGTATATCAGTTAGAGACACTGAAAAATAGCTACGGTGCGGCGCGAGTAAGGGAGTTGTAAATAGCATTAAAACTCGAGAGGGAAGGGAAATAGAAGTAGGAGGGACTCGAAAAGGCAGAGTGTTAAATCACAAATAGGGGCTTGTGTACAAAGTCACCAACCAGATTTATACCAAGTTTTGCAAAAATCTACAGCCTGGACTGACAGTAGGTGGGGAATCCAGGTGCCTGCGTCCACAGGCCCACCCAAGGCACCCTGACAGTGTAGAGAGAGGGCAGGCTGCTCACTGTGCTGGATTCTGGGATTGATCCATCCACTCCCCAAGCAGGAGTCTGATTGGTTCGGCTCTGCAGTCAAGGATACAGCCGCAGGAGAGCCTTTAAAGGTCTTTAAGCACACGAGTCTCTTGTGAGCTGGATCCGTGTTCTAACGGTTCTCCAAGGTAGCAACCCATTCCTGGAACACCGCCTGCTTGCCTGAACTTTGCAACAACTGCTACCCCCGCCCTCTTTAGTCTGTTTTATTCTGGGTTATTCTTTTCCTCTTTAGTGTTCACTTGTATCTTGGGAATGCAATGAGCACTTGCTGACAAGCAGGTTAATGACCATGGCGACGCCCAAACATCTGGAAGAAAATCAAAAAAAAAAAAAAAACTTTAGTCAATCATCTATGTTAGCTGTCCATAGGATGCCAAAGATCTGGTGATTTAGCATATCCACATGGTTGATTGGCTTTCTCCGGTTTCATTCCGGCACAGAACCAGCCTACCCGGGAAACACCTATTTCAGAGGAAAATATTCTAGGAAGCAAAGTGTGGTGGTTAGGAAGTATCTTAGACACACTGGGTTTGGTTTCTGATTTAAAGGGGCCAGGCACAGGGGTGGAAGCAGTGTGTGTCTGGACAAGCTCAGCCGTTGGCTACAATGGAAGAGGCTCCATCCAAATGACCTTCAGCTGTCCACTAGGCCTGGCTTCCACTAGGGAATCTGCCATCTGAAAGCCCTTAATAGACATGAGCAATCATTCGCCCACCCTCCCAATCACCCATTCAGAAATATCTCTCTAAGCACCTCCTGTGTACCCGGCCAGTCACCTAAAGCTTCATGGTACACAATGCAATGTGAGGGGGGGGGGCTCCAGGGAGAAATCGTCATATTTTGAGTCTGGCTAACCTCCTATCCTTTCTGTACCTCAGTTTCCCTAGTCATATAAGGTGGGGATAATCACTTAACTCTTTTATAGGCTCTCACAAGGGTTAAATGAACACACCCACACCCACCCACCACCCGCCATAAATCTACTTAGAATTGCAACTAGCCAATATTAAGGAATCAATACATGTACTATTCTTATTGCAATAGTAATAATCAAGTATGCATTTTTAGTTTTAGCCTTTGTCAATATGTGTCTTCGGGTTTCTATGTGTATAGCACTGAAGCATTTTAAATAAGAAGGTTTGAAGGGTCGGGTCTCTCGGCTCACATCTGTGATCCCAGCACTCAGGAGGCTGAGGCAGTAGTATCTTGAAATTAAGGCCTGCTTAGGGTTACATAGAGAAACCTTGTCTAAAAACAAACAATAAATGAAAAAGAAAAAAGAAGAGAGCATGATTAACGAGCCAGAAGGGTCTTTACGAGCAGGGCTAGTATCTCGAGCACTCATGAGGTTCACGGTATCCTGTGAACCGAGCTAAATTCAGGAAGTGAGCTGACTCTTGTGTTTTTCAGCCAGTGGAGACTCTCTGTGACTCAGGTCTTGGACCACTGAATAGACTTAGTCAAGGGCTTACCTCTTTGTCCACTTTGAAAGCCCGGCCTGTCTCCATGTGTGCATATGTGCGTGCATGTTTGCACACTCATGTGCACAGCCATGCCGTCTTCCTGGATGAGCTGGCTGTTGTTCGAGGACTTGGAGGTTGGCATTTTCCTGGCTCCGTGGCATTTTCCCAAGTTGTGCTCTTTTGCATTTGTAATTTTTTTAAAAGAGATAAATGAGACGGCGGTGGGCAAGTAAGTCTTCAGGTGATAGTTTTGAAGGGTTTTTCTGGTTTTTAAATGCCATAGCGGGGAGCGAGAAGGGAGGCAACCAGGAAGAGTGGGGGAAGAAAGGCAAGAAAACGAGATTAAGGATGAAAGAGAGGAGCAAGAGAATAGCTGAACTCAAACCATACCCATCAAGTGTGGTCCTTGGTAGCTGGGTGCTCTGGGGAGGGTGGGGATCCTGTAACCACTACAGTTAGCACCACCACTGAGGGAAAAGTATTTTAAGAAAAGAATTTAGGAAGTCAAATTACTTCGGGTTTTGTCTACTTGGTACAATGGTCCAAAGTAACTGGATAGTGATATACTCTGAGCCCAGCAAGAACAAGGTGAAAACCAAAGTTGTCCTAACTCAGGATGCCGTGTCTCTATGGGAAACCCCGTGAAATGGAGCTGAGACCTGGTCCTGTGCTTTCCCCCTTGGGTTCAGTGACCTCTGTCAGTTCAGTGAACCCTGAAAAGCCACACTCAAGTGCCTAACCAGTTACTTCTCAGATATCTTAAGATCTCTTTTATTTTTAATTATGTGTGTATAAGTGGTTGTGGGTGTGGGTGTGGGTGTGTGCACAGGAATGCAGGTGCCCCTGGTGGCCAGAGCTGTTGGGTTCCCTAGTGCTGGACTTACAAGCTGTTGTGAGCTACCAGACATATCCATCAGTCAAATTAGCTGTTAAAGGGCCATGTATATATTTTTAATTATAAAGGTAACTTGGGGGGGGAGTATGGGGGGCAGGAATTGAGCCTAGGGCTTTGTATAAGCTAGGTAGTTACTTAACACTGAGTTATATCCCAAGCCCTAGGAAAAATTTAAAATAGGTTAAGTTGAAATTGTGGGGGCTAAGTCACCCTCAGAGTGTTTTCAATTCTCTGCAAACCTACATGAGGTTGCCATCTTCCCTTTTTCCTCGTCATTAGAATAGAGCCAGCTGTTGCCTTTATCAACCCCCAGTCCCTGCACTGTCTAAACAGACTGGGAGAGGGAGCCCCATCCCACCTCACAGCCAGAGGAGTGGTACCCAACTGCAGTTTTTATACTTCTTTTCCTTAAAACACCTTGTGATTTTATATGCATTGGCATACTTGCATACTTGTTTACATTTGGCCGATCTCATGGCTGTTTTACCCAGCAAGCATTTGAAGTCATCTCCATCACCATCACCAGCATCATCACTATCATCACATTCCTAGCTAACCAGTCCTTGCTACAGTAAGGCAGTGTAAATAAGATAATGTATTAATTGATGTAAGCCTGTTGAACAACAACACAACGCTTTGCAGCAGTGTTTGTAGATGTAGTAACTGTCGGAGTATAGAGAAGTGAAATAACTTGCCCAGAGTCACAGACTAGGTTGCAGATCTAGGTTTTGAACCCACAGAGGAGTGGCACTGAAGCCCATGTGCTTATTATCCATGTGCTTATTACATCACGGTTCTTATCTACTCTGCATCAGAGACAACGAAACCAGAGTGATCTATTCTCCGTCTTGGGCCCTGCTGCAATCTTTACTTAAGCTTAGAGCATGGACCCGGTGCCCTGGTGGAAGGAAGGTCACAACTATAATTGTAATCTTTTTTTTCTGTGACACTTGTCTTCTACTGGGCCACATCATCTGGAAATGGTGGAGAAAAGATGCCTTGGGAGCACCACAGAATGGAAAGGGAGGACCATGGAGAGGAACAGGGACTCTGGGAGCTCAAGGTCATGGTGGTGTGTCCACTGGGATGGGAGCTTTATGGGAGTCTATCCTCCCATCCCCAGCTGGGATGTACACTTCACATAGCGATAGTGTTTGGCCTTCACTCCCTGGATTAAGCAGATGTAGGGAGGGTAAGACCAAGACCTGAACCAGTATGGTTTAGTCAGAACTCTCTGGACCAAGAGTAGACATGTACACTTTATCATCAAGAGGATAGTTGTCCTGCATCTCTAGAATTTTCTCTCTGGAAAGAAACAGTACAAACGACAAGGCTAGAGGAAGGTCAAAAAAAAAAAAAAAAAAAAAAAAAAGCAGGATTGTCGCTCTCACCCATAACTATAAGGAGGAAGCCATTAAAGCAATTACTGAATCACACGACCACCATCCAGATCCAGCATCATCACTCAGCCCACGTCACCAAGGAGACACCATCAGCATCATCTCACCAAGGAGACACCCATTAACCTAATCTCTGAGACATACACTATGAATAAAGAGTTGCAGATATGATCAATGAACACAATAATTCAAAGCAGAAACAGACACTGTCACCCAACAATAGTCAAATTCCTCCAACCCAGTCTTACAGGAAGAGCAGTCGCCTCAACACAATACCACAAAGCAAAACAAACCTCAGGCCAGTTGCTGGGATGCATCCACACAATGTCACACATGCTAACCCACAATGCAATTCCAGCTCTCCATCCTACAGGGTATCTGCACACAAAGGCAGGGGTGAGCTGGCCCTTGGAGCAGTGATAAATAGTGGTAAGACATACAAAGGTAGGGTCAGCATTGAAACTCCCAACCCTCAGCACACCCTGCAGAATACAGTCAGAGATACAGTGTCCCCAGCTCAGTACAGCTGCCAGGACGGAGCACCGCCTCCTGTCCAGCAGGTGGACATATCTAGACCATCACTTCTGATAAGGCCTCAAGGCTCTGGTTGCTACTAAAAGAGTAAACTGTCCCCAGAGCCTGCTTCCCGAGACAGGACAAATCAGCTCCATCCTGGCTGGGATTTAATAAGACCTCGCTGTTATGGGAAATGACAGAGCTGCAGGGACGGAGAGGACAGGTGGGGGTTGGGGGAGCTCTTCAAGCTGGGTGCAGGAATTCCCCTCTGACTCCTGCCTCTATGGCTGTTTGGAGCTGAAGCCCTCTCTTGCTGGGTGTTCACTGAGTATCGATTCAGTCTGCAAGCAATTTTAATATTTCTTCAGGGACTTTCCAGCAACAGCACAAGTCATTAATTCACCCTCCCAAATTGCTTATTCAATAGCAGGAACATGGCTCCTGAATAAAGTCCCAGAATTTATGTGACTTGCACGAGTCAGGAGGTCAAACAACTGTTATGGAGCGAAGTTAAAAATCCAAATAAAATATTGACACTTTTTTGGGGAGGGGAAGAGAGGAGGCCAAGGTATTTAAAATAGGTTTTTGTTGCAATGCCTCCAGGATAAAGAATGGAAGGGGACTGAAGACAAGTTGGAGTTTATAAAATCAATGGAATTTATTGCACATCTACTTGGCATTTAATAATTCTCTCATTTCCACATCCCCCACCCCCATACCATTCTGGCCGCAGACAGGGAGATACACAGGTATACAAATGCACATTTATGCACATCAATACTGCCCGCACGGACTGATATGAAAACAGGATTGTGATGTGCGAGACTCAGGCATCCAGAATAGGGAACATCAATGGGTTTCGCTGTAGCTGAGTGTGTTTAACAGAAGCAGGCATAACTTGGCAGATATTCATTAAGCCACTTTTGATAAGTATATTCACTGTTATAAATCTCGGATCAATGCATTAGATATGAATATAAAGATGTGCTCATCAACAGAAATAGTTTCGAAAATGTAGATGCCGCGAAACATCTATATGCAGGATCATCATGGGACTGTGTACACGATTTGCAAACTATGGTTTGTTTGTAACATGGACACGATGCTTATTAAATAAGTGATGGTCCATGCATGGGAGAGGAAAGCATGTTTCAGATCACAGCCACATGCAACCCCTGCTAGCCACCTACAGATGTTCGCTCGGTTGTCCAAATCATGTATGTGGGAAGACGAAGAAAATCGTTCCTGCTCAAATAGCTAATAGACACAAAGCATTATTAATATAGGAGTTTCCAGAGGAGATCATATTACACAGCCCTCAGATATTGAAGTCACAGGCTTGGGACCAAAGCAATCTGATATTAAGAATGTGACCTTGGGTGAGCTGCTTAGCCGAGCTGTTGACTCTAAGGTAGAATAGAGAACACACCTATTTGATAGAGCCGTGGTTAGGATTTGAGTGAGAAAGTGCGTTGTGTACCGTGTTTCTTTTATAGTGAATTCAAAATATATGATAGGGGCCTGTAAGGTGGTTAGGTGGGTGGAGGTACCTGGCTGATGACCTGCGTTCAACCCCCAAACCCTAGTCAAAAAAAGAGACACTGGTGTAAAGAGATAACTGACTCTGGTAGCTGCTCCCTCTGACTTCCACACTAGCATTCCACACAGGAATAAATAAAAGTAAAGACTTTAAAACAAATGAGAGGTATGACTTTAGCTGCTATTCTATGTAGCTCTTCTAGTGAGGTCTAGACTTGGATCTTGACTTGTTTTTGGTAAGACTAACTTTTTCTAACAAGTGGCTAGTGGAGTAGACTCTAACGTGGGACATCCATGTTTAAATTCTGGCTCTGTTAGAGTGTGACTTAGGCAAGTTAGCTAATATTTCCGATCTCTAGTTTCCAGATTAAAGGGTAGGGATAGTAATATTCGTAGGTACCTACAGGTACTTCACAGGTGCACAAAGACTAATTTTTTAAATTATTATTATTTTTAAGACAAGATTTCTCTACATAGTTCTGGCTGTCCTAGAGTTCACTAGGTAGACTGGGCTGGCCTTGAACTTACAGAGATTCGCCTGCGTCTGCCTCCTGAGTGCAGAGATTAAAGGCACATACCACAATACTCTGCAAGAGTTACATTTTAAACTCCACATAAAGTACTTCTGACAATGCCTGGTACATACAGAGCATATGTTAGCCCACCGTAGCCCATAAGCTTCTTCTGTTCCAATAATATTAATAATGTGATAGTTATTAAGTTCTTACATTATAGCTGGTCTTGCTTGTTGCTAGATGGTAAGAAAAAGAATTTGTGACATTTGTCTTTGCTGAACTGAGTCTCTGGGAGGATTCAGCATAAACTGGGTAAGGCACGAAAGAGTTCAGGTCTGTGCTGGGCCCTGAGGGGACAAGGGGAACAGACAAAGGTTGACTGGAAAGCTATGGGGGCAGGAGGCAGGTGGGAAAGATTTTGAAAGCTAGCTGAGAAACTCAGACTCTATCCATAACAGGAAGAAGGGGTAGGTTTAGCTACATCCTATTCTTTCAAGACAGATATGGATGGATTTTTTTTTTTTTTTTGAATCTGTGAGTGACAAGAGCTAGAGGCAGAGAGGCCCAGGTAGTCACCAGAAAGCCCAATGTCCCTGCAGGCTTCCTTCTTCTTACAGAGGGATGTCAGCATGCTTATGGAGGAGCAGGGATGATAGACACGGGCAGAGGGGAGACTTACTGTACTAGTGAGCCTATAACTGGACCAATTACCATTACATCAGGCAGTCCCTGAGCCACCAGCCTCTTCCAGGCAGGACCATGGGGTGAACAGCTGGTAGACCCCAGCTTCAGTCAGAAGCCCTGACAGATGAGGGAAGGGCCAGTGACAGGAGGAGGTAGTCTGGTCACGCTCTGGCTTGGCACGCACTACAGACTGGTTTCCAAATGGTTAGTTAAGCACATTGCCCCTTAATTTTTAAACCTATGCATATCTTGAAGTGAAATCAATCCATATGCTTACCGTTCATCACAGAAACCACCACTATTGCCCCCTCGGGCCAGCCCCGTGGCCCATCTAACCTGGTAAATTGTGTCTGGCCTGAGCTCCCAGGGACACACAGTGGGAGGGTTATTACCCACAATGCCAGTCTTAGAAGGCTGGTGCAGGGAATCTCATAGTGTCTAGGCAACAGCTAGAGGTCGATCATCCTGGAAAGTACAAGAACTCTTTTGAAAACTTGAAATGTTTTTATTTTTAACCTGGAGTTTAGTCTCTACAGAGAATATGATAAGTTTCTGGAATTTTGGTGGCTGCTGGTTGGAGTCGGATGGTGGGCGGTGTGCCCTGAAATTTGAGTAAGGGCCATCTCCATGCACTAGGATCACTCCTGAGTCTCCTACCCCCAACTAGCAGGTGCTTCCCACACATCTTGGCTCATCTTCTCAGAGTATAGAATTCAGAATGTTTAATTTACCAAGAGCAAGGAGAGACTGAGGGGTCTGCATTTTAGCCAACAGCCCAGGGGATTCTGATGCACGGAGCTCCAGGGCCATCATTTGAGGGCACCCTTCTGCGCAATTTCTGGAAGATTTGCCATTCTCAGAGCTTAAGCATAACTCCCAGCCGAATGTGCCTACAGTCCATGCACTGGGGAAGCTGAGGCAGGAAGAATAAGAATATGAGACAAGCCTGAGCCACACATATATTGAGTTTAAGATGTGAGCCTGGGGCCAGGTTTGGTGGCACATGCCTTTAGTACCAGCCCTTGGGAGGTGGAGGTAGGTGGATTTCTGAGTTTGAGGCCAGTGTGAGGTCTACAGAGTTAAGTTCCAGGACAGCTAGGGCTACACAGGGAAACCCTGTATTGAAAAACCAAAAAGAAAAACAAAACAAAACAAAATGTGAGTCTGGATTATATGAGCACCACCACTCTTTGTCTCAATATATGGATATATATGTATACATATACATACATACATATACACATATGTATATATATATGTATATGTATTTATATATGCAAATCTAAGAGCTCTTGACATCATGAAAGGGAAGACCTTCTGCTCTAGTTGGAGTGGCCTGTTCTCAGCTATAAAGAATGGCCTGACTCACCTCACTGGTATCCCCATTGTTTAAACTAAAACCCACTGAACGAGCCTGGACAATACCTCTAAACTATACAAATGGCAGGAGAGCCTACCAAGGGAGCGTGTGCATGGAGTGCCTCAAAGTGGCCACTGGGGAGGCCAGGGGCAGAATGTCGTGAGGTCCTTGTGTAAAGAGAAAGTAGATCTCAGTCTCTGATCTATATGAAGGGGCTACTCAGTTCCATTAGGCCCTCTGGGGTGAGCACCCTATCAGGAGAGGTAGCAGCTCCCTAGATGATCTATGACATCTCACTTGAGAATCTGCTAGGCAAAGTCCCAGGCTGGCTCACCTCAGGGATGAGCTGGGGATACTTGCCCAACACGAGCACTGCTCAAAGAGTGGAGATGAAGCAATCACCTGCATTTGTTGGAAAAGCTATCCTTTGCTGAAGCAAGTATAGTTTGTTTTTTAGAATGATCCAACTTATAATAGCCAGGCAGCTTAAAGTCACTGGCAGAGACCCTACCCTCTTATTGGTTAGCTGGCTCAGTGGCCATACAGCTTAGCTAGTCTGAAACATTCCTACCCTGCTTTACAGATTGCAACCTGGGGATTCAGTATGTTCTGTAAGACTCTGGAGTGGAGCAGTCTATACTGGTTTATACATGAACGTAGGGCACGGGTGTCAATACTTGACATTTTACTAGTAAGGCTCTTTGAGCAAAGCAATGATATGACCAGGCTTGGGGGCAGCCTGCTGTTCCTTGAGGAAACAATTCCAAAGTTGGGGGGACAGCCGGCTCCAAGCCAGTGAGCAAGATTCCATGAGGACACTCTTGGAGATCCAGTCTCTACATATTCTCAGCAGGTGGCTCCAACAGATGTCATTGTTCCCACATTCTGGTGAGGAATAGTGAGTTTCAGGGGAACCCCTTAACCTTTGTTTCTAAGAGCAGACTACCAAGTACAGGATATAGAAGCTGGTGAGTCAGTGGTTTCGAAAGTTTCCCGGGCAGCAGTAGACCTGAGTAGTTGATGGTATGGGCTCTAGGATTCGTCTAGTTGAATTCAAATCTCTGATTTGCCACATATGAATAAATGGCTTATGACCATCTGGAAGATGGGTTCCTGGGGGGACGGAACAAACAAAATGTTTGAAGTACTCAGACCGTTGCCTCTCACACAGGAAAGATTCAGTTCCTAGTGTTTTTTAATCACTCTGAGGAAGCAGCTCTCTTGGTAATCCTGACCAACCTAAGCTTTCCTACTTCCAAGGTGAGCTGTCTGAGGTCATCTCAATGCTAATAGGACTGCTTTCTTGTTTCCACCTGAGGGGAAGTTTTTGCACACCATTTATTACCATATAATATAATACAATATAGTAGCATACATAACATAACATAATATGATGGGTAGGCTAACTTGGAAACCCTGAGGCAGACTGTGGATGGATGGATAGATGAATAGATACATTTGTACTAAGTATACATACATTATATCATTCTATTGATTTGTAAAAAGTTCCCGGTCTGCCTGGCTGTAATGAGATTTTTGAACTTTGCGTGGCGATCAATGAGAGGAATATTATTGGCCTAGAGAATTGATATACCTGCTCTCAGTGGCTTGTTCTGCTCCCAGGCCAACCCGGCCCCCCAGGTGTACGATTCCAGCAGACACTTAACCTTTTTTACAGTGTCATCAGGCTAAAAGGAATCTAATAGTGACACAGGACTTGTGCTCAGCACTCTGCCACTATTGCTTTCCTGTCACAAATAATTTATAGCCTTCTATTTCCATCCCTGAGCCCTGCACCCCAGCCCTGCCTCTCCCTTTCCCCCAGCTCCCAGGAATCGATAAACTCACAGAGCCATAGTGGGACTTCAGGGTGCAAGGAGACGGACAGATGGACAGAGAGAGAGAGAGAGAGAGAGAGAGAGAGAGAGAGAGAGAGAGAGAGAGAAAGGGGGGCAGAGAAAGACAGAGATGAAGAGACGGAGAAGACAAACAGAGGAAACAATGGGAGAAGGAGGCAGAAGGATCAAGTAGGATCCCGAGTTCCCAGTGGAAGGCTGAACTATCTCTTTGCCAATTTAAGTGGCTTGCTGTGATACTCACACACACCTTTGTCTGTCTCACAGAGGCCCCTGAGGCTGCTCTGTTCTTCCCAGTGGGAGGAAGTGGAGGTCTCCTGGGAATTTAACAAAAAGAGGAAGTGACCTTACCACTTGCTTCATCCCCCTTTGCTCTAAAGCCCTCCCAACACACCTGCCACCACCCGAAACCTCTGTGATCCTTCCAAAGCATGCAGGTAGAACTTGGTCCAGTCCCCAGTCTGTCTTCCCAGAAGTCTTTCTGACTGCAAGCTCCGTGACCCTGCTGGTATGCTTCCCTCCTCCCCTCCGTTTCTTCTCAGGTAGTACTCTCAGTGATCCAGGTGGGGCATACTGAGAAGGGAGGCCTCCTGCCTGGTACCTGGCTCAGCCCTTAAACGGAAAGCAGCTGGGTACAGAGGTCACCCACAGGGATAATAATGACACAAGTGTGAACATAATTATTGCAGCTAACACTCACCAGCCAAACATCATACTAGTCACTTTATGTGAATTATCCTTCTTAATCCTCACCACAGCCATACAAAGTACACAGTAGTGTTATCTCATTTTACAGATAAAGGAAGGAGAGATGCCCAACGCCATCCCAGGAAACAGCTGGGATCCTGACTCAGGTGACTGAGCCTGGAGTTAAGTCCCAAATCCCCTCACTAGAGCAGGTGTGGTTGTACGTACCTAAACTGCTATCACTCAGCACCTGGGAGGCAGGAGGGTCTTTTACTTTGAGGTATTTCTGGGTTATATAGGTGAGGCCCTATTTCAAAACAACAAGCAAAACCCAGAACAAATCAGGGTATAGAGAGATGTCTCAATGGTTAGGAGCATTGGATGCTCGTGTAAAGAACCCGGATTTGCTCCAGGGGGGGATCCAATGATCTCTTCTGTCCTTCATGAATGCCATCATGTACAAAGTACACATACTCATGTGCAGGCAGATATGCGTACACATAAAAGAAAACAAGTAAATCTTAAAACAAACAAAACCCTGTATTCCCTTAGCTGTACAAAGCACCCTGGGGAGACACTAAGATCCCAGTAGTCCCTGTTTGGGCGCAGGATAAAGCACTGAGCAGGGTGAGGTCTCACTGACACGAAAGAGGAAAGAGCATCCAGTGTTGGCAAGCCTGCTTGGCTAGGAAGGGGGAGTCTTCCATGTTGGGGTAAGCACAGAATGTAGGAGGGGTATAGATAACTAGAGGGTTTTCATGATCCTGAGTCTTAAAATCCCTATGGTCAGCTCCGGGATCTGGCAGGTGCCCGCTGCCTGAGGTCATGGATGGACACCAAAAGCCATAATAACTCATAGCAGACACCCTGCCCAACTTCTCTCCCATGCACCACCAAGCTGCTGTCAAGGCATAGCGATTTTCCATCACTAGACGCCTCAGCTAAATCTGTATCGGTGCCTCCGGGGTCAGAGGCTCTGGTAATAAAGACAGGAACTCCACCGGCCAGTCCTGTTATCTGTGTCCCCAGTCCCAGCCCTGCAACTCCTTAGACCAGAACCTGTCAGCCTTTAAGCAGAGCCACTGCAGGTCCACCAGACCCTGGAAGCTTGTGTGGGAGCAGCTGTTTGGCATCCCTCTAGTCTTTCTTGAAGGTGAGGCCATATGGCTCTCAGCTGCCGTGGTCTCCTCCTCCTGACTCAGAGACTGCAAAGCTGCGAAGGCTTCTCTCTGAAGGTCCACTCATGTCGGATTAACTCTGTCCCGGTCCCTCTACTCCAGTTCCCCATTATTCTTCCCTGCTCTGCATCTTCTATGGTCTCCCTGGCAACCTCACTCTCTTCCTCTTCTCTGATACTCTCTTTCCTGCCCTGAATCATCCTTTCTACATCTGTGGTTGCTGGGCCACCCTCTGACTTCCACACTATGGTCATCTTTTAGAGCCCTGCTCCCTCTTCCCTGCGCCTCTTCTGCCAGGATCCTGTTCCAGCTGCCTGGCTCAGATGCTTCGCCTCAAAGTCACTAATGGCTACCTTGGTTCCCAAATATATGTCTCTTCTTATTCCCAATCCCTTGCATTCTTTGATGTCACCATTGACACTGTAGATTAAATCTTAATGTGTCTTCCTTGATCCACTTAAGTCAGACCACCCTGACCTACACTGGTTCTACCTATGGCCACTACCACAGCCTACCATACTGTTCCATGCCCTTTACTAATAAGCTCCTCTGGATGGGCCAGCTATGCCTGGACTTGCCCAGCCCAAACATCCAGAGCCAACATCACACTTTCCTCCTACACCACTCACCTTCCTGCATCCCTATCCTTCAGAATGTCACGTGCCACCGAGCCTCCAGTGACACAGGAGTGTTTAGGGCCATGGCTCACTCAGGTTAGTTACCGAATCTTGGCTACTCTTCCTTGCTTCTCTGCTTTCACACTCTCGAAGATACTATGCTTTTGTGAGACCTGCTTGTTATTACCTTATGCCTACCCATTACCTTCCTGGGGATCAATCACTTTGGCCATGTCTCCTCTAGTTTGAGCACTGCTCATGGCTTCAGACCTCTGAGGATTGATTCTTACGTGACAAGGGACGGTGACAAAGTAGCAGAAAGACACAAGTTTCAGGGATTGAATTGGGATGCCGCCCTAACCGGTAGTGTGGTCCTATGGAAGTCTTAATCATTAACCTTCGTCGGCTCTGGTTTTCCATCTGCAAAATGAAGATGATAGCATTTATTCTGAAAGTTTCAAGAATTAACAAAAGTAAACAACCTTATGGATTATATATAATAGCGATGTGCAATATTTGAATGAGTGGAAACTGGCTGCTTATACCACCTGATGCAACTTTTCAGTCTTAATTCCTCTCCTTCCTGAGCACCCCTCCCCTACCTCTGGCTGTGGGTCCAGGCACCAACCCCTGCCTTGTGTTCCCCCTTGGCTTCCCCACTAATCTTCACCCCACCTCCAGCACCTGTATATAATGCCCCCCCCCATTATCTTGTTCATCTTAGAATCATGTTAACTCTCCCCCCCCCCCCCCCGAGACCTTGGAGATGCTGTGTGCCTGTGAGCCTTTTATTCTTAAGTTGGAAAAAGGAAGGACAAAGACACAAAGTGATTAATGTGACTTCTTAATGACAGGAACCAGCACTGTCCTTGCCCAGCCTGGTGTACTTTCTACTACCTTCCGTGTTCCCCAAACTCCTCCATTCAGTTCTGCTCTGCTTTGGGTCAATGCCGGGCTCCTCCTTCTCAGTCACTTCCTTCCTTCAGTTCCTTAGCTTCAAGGATGGGCTCTTCCCAGCTGCCCCATTGCCCTGGGATACCTAGCATTCTTTAAATGTAAATCCCCCCTTCTCAACTTTCCAGCATTGGAAGAATATGCCTGTATAAGTGTCTATTTATGTGCCTATCAGTGTCAGTCAAAGCTAAGGCCCAGTGACTCACAGCTTGCCACCGACCTGGATGGGAGATGTGAACTCAGATTTCTGTTTACTCCTCCTGGGAAGGTTTGATTTGTTCCTTTATTTCCTGGGAGTGTGTGCAAGGCACTCCTTAGGTAGTCCCATAAGAAAAGAAGTCCCATGAAGAAGTTTTGACTCAAGCAGGACCCGTAGGAAAGAAGCAGAAGCTGTAAGCCAATCAGATGAGGAGCAGGTTGTGTGGGTCCTGATGCCTAGCAAAGGGACTAGGTGCTGTTTGTTGTGGAGTTATCTGTGGCTCTTTCCCTGCCCTTCTGCCTTCTCTCCTTGCTGCAATGTGTGAGGAAGCCTCTTCCCTGGGCTCTAGAGGATTGTGGTATGGTCCTGGTTGGAAAGCTGGCTAAAAAGACCTCCGGACCCAGAGAGGTTCCTGGTACTATTCGTGTGTGTGTGTGTGTGTGTGTGTGTGTGTGTGTGTGTGACTGAGGAAGGAAGGTAGACCACTAATCCAGGTTCTTGCTCTTAGCCCCACGCTCCCAGAAATAAGGCTCAGACTCAAGACATATTTACAAAGACCGTGGCCATATAACCAGGCTCTTCTCTGACTAGAGCATAACATAAAATATCCCATTTATTTAAACCTAAATTCTACCATGCAGCTGGTTACCTGTGCTCAAGTAACATGTGTCTGGCTTGTCACATCTTCCCAGGTAATTCTCCCCTGCCTGGCTCTATCCCTGAATTCTTTCTGCCTCCAGGATGTCCCACCTTCTATTCTACACTTTCCTGCAGGCCACAGGTTTTTTTTAATTGACAGGTGATGCATCTATACAAAATACAAGATATTCTTTCTGCACTCACCCCTCAGAAATGGAAAAGACCATTTTTCTACTTGGTTTGTCCTAATCCTTGCTGCCCAAACTCAAGCTGCAGTTCAGTTTGGCGCGCTCAGGGCACCAGACAGCGCAGACCATCCCTGCCCAGAGCTGTGCTAAGTGGATTGCAGAGCAGACAGGAGGGAAGCAGTGGGTGAGGGTGGGAAGGCAGGGGCAGGTGAGTGAGGACAGGGCTGTGCTGGGCAGAGTCCCTCTACCAGCAGGAGAAGCCTGGGCCTGGCATGTGGCATGTGGCTTGTGGCATGTGGCCTGTGACAATGTTGTGGATGCTTTTGCAGGATCATCCGGACCAAAGTTCAGCAGCCTTTCCACCCAACGCCGGATGGGGCAGGGACAGGAGTGACTGCCCCCGGCCACACCATCGGTAAGAGAGCCCAGGGAAGGAGAAATGAACTTAGAAAACACAGCCGAGCCCTGGGAACTGCCTAATCCAGGGAGACCCAGGGCTGTCCATGGTCCCCACTCACTCCTTTCCCTCGTAGGGTCTCTCTGGTGGTATTAGTTCAGTGCCTCCCACCCGGCCTCTCCAGTCTGTGTCTCCCCTCCCCTTCCTTCTCCTCCCCTCCAGCCCCCCCACCCCTACCAGCCTCTATCTGATCTGATCTCCCTCTGCATCCTTCCTTAAGTCCCACGCTCTTTCATGTTTACTTTTTTACTTCATTTTTTTTTTTTTAGAAAAACCATCTTTTTTTGGAGTGGGGGTGGGGGATGGGATGGAGAAGTGGCTCAGCAGTTAAGAACGTGCACTGGTCTTACGGAGGACCTAAGTTTGATTCCCAGGACCCACACCAGGCAGGACTCATGTGCACATACATTTTAAAAGTAGATCTTTTAAAAACAAATGTTGGCGAGGAAGGGATGGAACCCCTTATGCATGGTAGGCAAACACTTTTCCCTGTTACATGCCCAGACTTTGATCTTTCTCTCTTCTTCCCGTCTCTCCCTTCCTTCCCAGTCCTCTTCCCTCCCTTCATGAGTATGGTTATGGAATTGTCTGTCTGTCTCTCTCCATCCTTCCTTCTGGCCTCTTTTCTTTTGGGTTGTTTCCTCTTATCTCTTGGTCTCTGCCTCATGTTCTCTGTTGCTCTTTGCCTCTTTGGACCTCATAGACCTCCATGGGATCTCAGAGATACAGCCAAGGCCTGCCAGAACTCCTGCTGCAACCTTCACTATAGCATACACACACACACACACACACACACACACACACACACACACACACACACGGGGAGGGGAAGGGAGAGGAAGAGGGAGACACAAACACAGAGAGGGGGGAATGGAGAGAGGGAGAGGGACACATACACAAACCAACACAGAGAAGAGGGGGAGAGAAAGGGAGAGGAAGAGGGAAACACACACACAAACACACACACACACACACACACACACACACACACAAGCACTGACTTCTCCTTGGTCTCCTTCCCTCCTGAGCAGCAGGAGATAGAATTGACTGGTCCAGCACTGCTGGGGTCATCAGGAGCCATGTTTCCCCAGGCCTGGATTAGTGTGCTGGAGGGAAGGTTGTACTCAGATACCTGAGCTGCTCATAGAAGAGAGATTGGGTTCACTCGTTGGTTTCCTAAGAGGGAACTAGGACCTTCTCCAGTGATTTGAAGACCAGTAGCAGCTGGGAGAGAGCACTGCTTCCAGAGGACATTAAGAGCAGCTTGTGTCTCCCCAAGCATGGGAGTAAGATCTTAGGGAGCCCTAGACTTTAAATCGGGGCTGGTAAAGACTCCACCCAGGAGACAGAGAAGCAGTGAGCTGGGGTTTGTTTCAAAGGATTTGCTCAACCTTTGGATTAGGTGGCATTGGAAGAGAGTGGTTCCAGAGGGCACAGTTGATCCTGTGCTATCCAGAAGGTCATTGAACTGCTTTCCAGTCAGATAATCTTGGCAGTCTCTGAGCCTATACTACATCCATCTTGAGGGGAGGGGGCTTGAGGGACCATAAATGCCATAGGTGGCAGAGGAGGCCTGGGTTGACCGGTCACCACTTTCCCCAGGCTGGGCTAACAGCCTGCAATGTCTGTCTGTGGGAGTGATTCCTCCCTCAAGCCTCAGCGGAAGGAAGAGGCTATGAGCCCTTGTCCTTCCTTCTGCCCTCTGTGCCTGTCTGTCCCTGCCTGGGGCTCTAGTCTCAACTGCTCTTCTGATAGTGTCTCCTCCTTCTTCCATCCAGTTCCCAGCACGGCCTCCCCTCCTGTTTCCAGCGCCTCTAACGACCCAGTGGGATCCTACTCCATCAACGGGATCCTGGGGATTCCTCGCTCCAACGGTGAGAAGAGGAAACGCGAGGAAGGTAGGAGGAGGGACGAGCTCTGGCTCCCCCCTTTGCATGCTTTGTCCTTGGACTCTGAGCTCCGGTTTCTGCGGGCCAGCCTTGCAGCTGCTCTGCTGTGAGATCAGTTTTAGCATGGGAGCCTAGGTACCCCCACTGCCCTGCTGGCTCCCGGAGAGGGGGAGGGAGGCTGCTGGTGGGGTCACCAGCTTCACCATCTGCTCAGCCCCGATGGTCTCACCTTCTGTGGGGACTCACCCCAGCTGTCCCTGTGGGATGCCAGGGGGAGTGGCATCACCTGTTTACCTTGAGAAGGTTGTAGAGGTTGAGGAGACAGCTGGTACCTGACCCAGGGATGAAAGGCCAGCCTACTTTGGCCTCACTTGATCTTTGTTAGAAGGTAGCAGCTGATACGGACATGGACAGCCCTGAGGTCCTTTCTCTGTAATACATGGACACGGCTCCCACTGAAGTCACTTGAGGAGCCAGACCTAAGGCCTTGAGATGTTCTTTGTCATGAGAGTGGGCACCATTCTGACTCCCACTTCTCCTACCTCTCCCTGGGCCCTCAAGGGATAGCCAGTACCTTGAATAGCATAGACCCAGGAATGAAGAATTAAGAGGGGGACACAGGATGAAAGAAAATTAGAGGAGAGACTAGTAGGTGTATGTATGGGACAAGGGGCTTTTCAGAAACTGTTTCTCCAGTGATGCATTGTGACCAGTCAGTTTTCTTCTGGTGTGTGAGGCCTGGGCACTCAGATGAACACATACCAGTACCTCAGTCCTGCTTCTAGCTCTAAGTCTCTCAGGATCTCAGCTAGGGAAGGAGTAACTTCTGGTCTTCGCAGGGTGTATAGGATTCTGAAGAGAGTTTCCATAAAATAGAACCTAACAGCCGGATGGTGGTGGAGCACGCCTTTAATCCCAGCACTTGGGAGGCAGAGGCAGGCAGATTTCTGAGTTCGAGGCCAGCCTGGTCTACAGAGTGAGTTCCAGGACAGCCAGGGCTATACAGAGAAACCCTGTCTCGAAAACAAAACAAAAGAATCTAACAAAGATGAGCATTAAAGGGGGGTAGTGACCATATATTCCACTAGCTCAAGGTAGTCACAATTTGACCTATTGTCCCAGCACCTCAAACAGGCAATGTCTCCTTCTCCCCTCCTCAGAAACGTTATGGTTGGACAGTAGATTCTGTGATCATTGCAAGCATAGACAAGCTCTTCTTGAGGGCTTAAGGAACAGCATCAGAGACAAAGCTGACATTCCTTGAGCTGCAGTCTGGATTCTCCAGACCCAGGCAGAGGGAAGACAGCATATGAGCCTTGGCCTCCAGCAGAAGGGACAGAGTGCAGGAGAGACCTAGTCCTGGCAAGACAGTGATGACCTGGCACTGGCCTCCTGCCAGAAGCCCTAATGGTCTCGTTTCACAGGGAAACAGCTTGTCTGGCTCTATTTCTCCTTCTTCCAAAATATCCAAACCCATTTGGCTGCCACGGCCTTTGCCACTCACTAAATTTCATTGTGGTTGTTTTGGCGGCAGCCCCTGATGGGCAGGGGGAGGCAACCGGAGAAGCCCTAAGCCCCAGTTCTCCCCGGAGCTTCTGACATGGAGGCCTCAGCCAAGCTCCCTGGCACCCTGAGTGCCTCGGTAGAGTCTGCCTCAAAGCCTAAGGGTTTCTCTTTAGCCACCTGCCTTGTTTAGAATGTGAGGTGTCCAGGGGGACCGGAAGGCCACAGGAACGCTTCTGTGCTCTCCCTCATTGGACTGAGGCTGGCGTTGTGTGTGCCTTCTGTTGCCTGAGCCTTCATGGGTGGTGAAGGGAGGCTGGGGATACCCAGGGCTGGGCCAGCCAGTGAGATCAGGAACAGGGTGTTCTCCCCAATTCTTGTTTACATCCATTGTTTTTAGTCCTCTCTGCCTGTCAGTTAGGAGAATAGCTTGGTGCAGAGGGTCCCCGAGCCAAACGAGATATGATGCTTGTCCTTAGGAAACCTATACTCTAGGACATATGTTTAACAGTGTATCCAGGGAGTAGAAAGTCCATCAGATATGGTATAGTGGAGATCTGGCCATCCCTTTATAGGGGAAAAGAGGCAGGGAAGAAACTCTCTGCCAGGAAGGGCTGCTCTTTGAGGAAGGCCCTGGGTGATGGCTGAGGAGGCTGTTAAGGCCAGTGTGAGCCTGAAGTTCTATCTGACGCATCAAGCCTATGCACAGGAAGGGCAGGGTGGCCTTAGCAAGGATGTGCTGAGTAGGCAGAAGGGGAGCGCTGAGAAGCAAGCCCAAGTAGACAGAGTCATGGGAGGTGACCAAGACTGTGATACGTGAGAGCAAGACTGTGAAACATACGTGAGAGGGCGGGCTCTTCTGTATCCCTGTGTGTATCTGGGCAGGAAGAGATAGAAGCAGGGTTGACTTGGGGGCCTCCATCCTGGCAACACAGGAAGCAGCTGCAGTCTTCAGGTGAGGCATAGTGACGGCCTCAGAGGCTCATCTGCTAGGCCTAACCAGGAAGCATCAGGAACTATGCCACTTCCCCCCTGAGGGGTTTCTTGCCCTGTCTCTACTTTTTTTTTTTTAAACCAACCCCAGGCCAGATGGAGCTGTCCATTCTTTAGAAAGCTTTCCCCAACCACCGTCCAGTCCTTAACCCATGGAACCCAGAGGGGAAGGGAGCCAATGGAGAGGAGACCACAAAGGGAGATCTGTAGGACTCCTCCCTTCCCCCACTCCGGAGGCCTCCAAGCAGCAGGGCCCAGTTTGCATTAGGGAGCAGCTCAGATGATTAAGAATGGGGAGATAATTATGTGTCAAGATGATGTAGCCCAACTCTGCAGTCAGGCCAAGGTAGCAAAGCAGCTGGCAGGCCAGTCCCTGTCGTTGCTGCAGGAGGCGTCTCGGGCGCACAGCCCGTACAGTACGGACACTCAGGTGTGTCCTTCAACTCTCTGGCCAGGACTTTTGGGTACAATGGAAATTGATCTGAGGGACTGTAAGGTATTGAGGTGAGACAAGAGATGCCTATCCAGGGACTAGACCCCAGAGGGACGAAGGGGATCAGGTTCATTTTCTCTGGGATAGTCCTAAATGTACCAGCTAGGTTGGCCCTCCTTTGACCCCAAGTGGGGTGACATCACCCTAGAAGTGTCATATCTTGAGGAGAGCTGGATGTCCCTCTGCCCTTCTTATTGTGGCCCATTCTTTATCTCTAACCATATTACGGGGATGGACCCCAGCAAGGACTATGACTATAGTGTGTCCCAGGCATTAGCGAAGGCCTTCTCAGTAAAAATTACTGGTACTCACACTGGTAACACCCAGAACGTTGCTGGCACTGACCCTTGGAACGTGAATGCCATCTGTATCAGTGGCATTCACATCCACGGGGGAAACTCATGAAGGGCCAGTTGGCTTTGACTCAAGGTTGGGTTGGGATTCCCAACCCATGGCCTGTCGGAGTGTGCAAAAATGCAGACTTTATTAGGAGAAATATGGTACTCAAGAAGGTTGGAACCTCCTCCTAGAGATCCAGGACCCCAGTTAGAAAGACCAGGGAGAGATAAAGAGATTATGCATGAGAAACTTGGGACACAGGCTGACTCTTAGCCCAAGGAGGAGAAATCCACGTCAATACCCTGGAAGCCTTCATTTCCAACCTACAGTTATAGGCAGGGTTATTAAAGCTTGACTCTCTGGGAAATCTAAGAAACACAGTTCCATGAATGTTCTACACCTTGGCTCCTGTGGCTGGAAAACAGAGTGGTACCAACCTACCTGTCTATCATCAGATTGAGAAAGAAAACCGAGGCTGAGGCAACTTAAGTGCTGGCCTAGCAGGCATAAGGTCCTAGGTTTGATTCCCCAGCCTGGAAAGAAACAAAACAAAACCAACCACAGAAACCCCATGTCTTTTACCTTCCCCATGCCTGCCACTGCTTTCAGCCACAGTAAAGCACAGAGAAGTTTTATAACTTGTCTAAACATCCAAGTGAAGTCATATGATGAGAGTCTGCTGATCTGTGTGATGGGGGGTGTTGTGGGTGTTGGGGGGGGGGCGGGGATGTTGGTATGTGTGAGCTTTGCAGGGGGTGTGGTTTTGCATTCCATTCTTTAGGTACACAACGAATTGTGCAATGGGGTGGAGGCAAGCTGGTGCAGTTGTGCGTTTGCAGGCAGGGTAGGTTGCATGGCTGCAAATGCCTGTCCTATCACCCTTCTGCTTTGAAGGATGCTGTTGCTGGAAAACACTGATGGATTATTTCTTTAGTTAGTGTCCTCCTATGAGTCCCTAAGAGCTCAGGTTATGCTTGGGGCACATAAGGAAGCTGAGTTACAGAGACGATCAAGACTTGTTTAGGGGCCCTGAACTGAGACAAAAGAAAGGCCTGGCAGGGCCAAAGCCTGCACAGCCCTGGCCTAACCTGTGTACACACTGGCTTTGAATCCTAGAGCTATTCAGCTGAAAGACTTTGGGGAAGTCATTTTATTGCCCCATCTCCCCTGTCAAATGGGGTAATAGCAATCCTTACTTCTTATAGAGAAGTTTCTAGAACATTCTATGTCTAGAGCGGAGGTTCTCAACCTGTGGGTCATGACCTCTCGGGGACGGGGGTGGGGGGAATCAAACAACTCTTTTACAGGGGTCACCATAGACCTTTGGAAAACAGATTTTTTTTTACATTCATTATAATTCCTAACAGTATCAAAGTTAGTTATGCAGTAGCAACAAAAATTATTTTATGGTTGGGGGTTGCCACCTCATAAAGAACTATATTAAAGGGTCTCAGCACTGCGATGGTTGAGAGCCACTGGCCTAGGGGGTTAAGCCAGTTCCATACTGGAAGACAGATCACTGTATATCTAGGTTAAAAGATAAAGAAAAGGAAAGAAAAAGAAAAAGAAAAAGAAAAAGAAAAAGAAAAAGAAAAAGAAAAAGAAAGTCTCCTTGGCTAGTGAAGATTTCACAAGAAAATTAAGTTGTGAGAGAAAGAAGTCTATTCAGACCTAGACACCCTAACTGCAGTGGGGTACCTTGTAACTCTGGAATGAGCTCATCTGGGAAGGATGGGTGGCTGGCCTCACTTGTACAGTTGAGACTCCCTTTGTCTGCCTGTTCACTTGTTGCTCTGTGGTTATCCAGTGAGCCACTTGTCATTATTTTAAAAGCATCAACCAGAGTTTTCTATGCATGAAACTATAAAAGCCCCCCCCCCTTTTTCCGAATACAAGGCCCTGACTCCCCCTATCTTTCTGTGCACATTTCTACTCCTACATGCAAGCTTGTTTATTTGCCTTGGAGAATATATTCTTGTTCTCTGAACCATATATTTATTTTTGTATGGTTTGTGCAAGGGCATGTGTGTGGAATATTGCTCTGAGATCTTTGGTAGTAAGGGGGTATAGAATGTCAAATGCTGAGAACGCATGCAGTTTGCTAGGTGATGTGCATGTTCGGACAGAGCACTGTATGGCTGTGTATGTGCTGGCACCAGTAACCAGGGAGAGTCCTAAGCCAGACCTAGATATGTTGAGTGTTCATGCTCCTAAGCATGGGCCTGCATATGATTTAGCCCCAAGATCCCACCGGCATCAACCTACATCTGTTGACAAGTCAGCAGACTGTCCTAAGCCCGCTCCTTGGAGGAAGTGGCTGAGCCCCAAGACTAGGGAAACTGAGGCAGAATTGCTTCCCATTCAGGCTGTGTGTGATTTGTAGCTCGAGACTTTTTTTTATCTCTTTGAAGAGGGGCCTGGTCTCCCAGTTTGGGGGTCTGGCCCCCGATCTACCTGCTTGTCCTTCGGGATGTCTCAGTGTCTGTCTGTCTCTTATTTACTCCAGTCGAGGTATACACTGATCCTGCCCACATTAGAGGAGGTGGAGGTTTACATCTGGTCTGGACTTTAAGAGGTATGAGGGCTAGAGGGAGCACGGTGTGGGGGTCAAGGGGAATAGCTTGGGGGGTGGGTTGGCTAGAGAACGTCAGAGAATGGGTCTGAGGGTAGACAGCCAACTGGAGGCAAAGGCACAGGCTCTCACCGGGAGCCCAAGAAGCTAACAGTCTCTGCACCTGGATCACCTCTGCCATGGGCCACCGCAGAGGTTTTGGGGCTGAGGCCTGGTGGCCCAGAGGGTCAGCCGCTCAGTGGATGGGGGCAGTTTTTCTAGCCCTTGGAAAAACAAAGAGTGGATCGGGTAGTAAAACAAAAGCAAAGGAGACCTGGAGGCACCTGACAGCCCTAATTCATCATGGCCCAAGTTTTTTCCTGTGTTCCCATTATATTTGTTTGTAAAAGTGGAAATCAATTTTGAAGGTAATTTTCTGGAAAGAATGGAAGGGAGGTGGGAGGGCCGGATAAGGCAGAGATGGTAAAAGGAAAAATTTAGGCCAGGCACAGCCCAGGGGCAGCTCTTGGCAAGGTGAAAGAAAATTGCATATTCAATCTCCATCCATGAATCTCCCTCACTGCTACCCGCCTCCTTCTTGAAAACAATGAAGGCTTTTTCCCAGCGCTGGGCAGGGCCTCCGTATCAGCCTCACTTTAACTTCAGGGTCATTAATTCCCTGATTATTGAAGGAGAAGAGAGGGTTGCAGCATCGTCAATTCCAAAGGCACCCCCATGTGATCAGACACCGGCTGAGATGGGGGGGGGGGGACTGCGAGGTGAGGTGAGGTGCTTTGGAAGGGGGCGGGGAGAGAGGAAATGGGGGAGCCACCTGGACTGGGGGGCAGGAAGCCGGGAGGGTAGAAGAGGCAGTCATTACTGCATACCTCTGTTGTGTTGTTATTGCAAATTAAAAGTAGCATGTTCCACTCCACAGCTATCTTTGGGGAGGGAGGGGCACTGAGGGAGGTGGGGGATCTTATCATTGCTTCTTCAGCAGACCAGCGGTGGTGTCACCGTGTGAGGTGACATTTGAATTTACAATTCCGCTGAGAAAAGCCATTAATTCACAAATTAACATTTCTCCCTCTCCCTCTCTCTTTAACACTCTCTCCCTCTCTCACATGGATGTGCAAGCAATTGAAAAGACAAAGGAAATAGCCTTAAGGAAGAGACTTTACGGCTAGTCTGTCTGTGCTGAGATTGCTCCCCCTGCTTCCAGATAGATAAACCAATTACCTGAGCAGCTCGGCTCCTGGCCGCCCGTGATCGCCTCCTTTTGTGGGCTGCCTCCGTGGCTGGCTTACACTCGTGTATCTCATTAATGGAAACCAGGCGTGCCCTGGTCACCAAGCTCTTCCCAGCTGTCCTTTGGAGGAACCGTGGGAAGAGAACCGGTGGTAGAGGAGACAGGCAAGGGGGATTCTGGGGAGGTGGAGAAGCTGTCCTGGCCCTGGATCTTGCTGTACCAGTAGGTTAGGGGTGAGTGTGCAGATGAGCATGGTTGGAAAGGCTGGCTTGCTCTGACCTGGAATTGAGTGTGGACTGGCATTGAGAGACAGAGACTGTAAACTGAGTCTGACTCTCGCAGAGGCCTTTGGTCTCATTGCAAGGAGCTGGTGGACCCATGGAGGGATCTGAGCTTGTCCCTCATGGGAAGGCCACAGCACAGGGAAGTTTTGCTGACTACATGCTATTTCAGTGGAACAGGATTTCAGGATACAGCCTGAAGGAGCTGGGAGAAATGCTGAGAAGGGTTAGAAGACCCAATAAGGTCGCACATGTTGGGGCAGCAAAGTGAGATTGTATTGATTCCTTAAGATAAGCCTAGTGCCTGGGTACAACTGTGCCCACCTGGTACCTGCCTTACATACTTACACACACACACACACACACACACACACACACACACACACACACACACACACACGGAGTAAGAAAGTGAGCTACAGAGAAAGGAGGAAGCTATCTGATTCGTTTCTTAGAGAATACAGTAGTCCTCTCTTACCCATAGGGACATCACTCCAAGACCCCTGGTGGACACTTGAAATCACAGAGAGCTCTATATGTCCAAGTCTATCTATACATGCTTTGTTTCCCCCCATGCATACAGACAAAAGTTTAATGTATAGATTAGACACAGTAAGAGATGAACAACAACAATACTAAAATAGAACGGTCATCGTGATAGATTGGGACTCAGAGTTAATCTGATAACCGAGGCAGTTACTGAGTGACCAACGGGCACGTCACGGGTACATTGAACACAGGAATGATTCACACACAGGGTGGGACAGAGCAGGCAGCTCAGGATTCTATCTCATTACCCAGAAAGATACACAGTAAAAGCCTGTGAATTGTTTATTTCTGGAATTTTCCACTTAACATTTTTAGATTGAAGATAACTAAGCCAGAAGAAGTGAACCCTGGGATGAGGAGAAACTGAGGCTCTGTGGATTACTGAGGCTGGGGTTTTATGGCTTCCTATGTGCTGTGCACTACCTGTGACATGTCACAGACTCTGATTCAGTGCAACAGGTCCCTTGGAAGTCCAGAAAACAAAGCCGAGACATGGAGACCCCTGTCTAGACAAACCCTGAGGTCTGACTGAATTAATAGCACTCAGTTTACGTTCATCTCCAGCAAGGACTCAAAACCTGGCTACTATCCAGTTCCAGAAAGAGTTCAGTTCAAAGGTCACTAAGACTCCAGAGAGAGAAACTCACTTATAAACACACACTCTTGGTTCTGATTTTACCTTCTCAGTAGCCAAGGAAAGGCGACCGGTCATACCTACAGCAGGTTCCTTTTTATCTGTTAGATCACATATTTTAGCTGAACTCTCTGGATCACATGGGCCACGAGCCTGTGACTCTTCAGAAGCAAACGCAGGTTGTGTCGACGTTTTGCTAAGCTTATGCCTGTGGGCTCTGTGCAGAAGTGATGTGTTTATCTGTGGGGAGGTGCCAAGTTTAGTCATGGCTGCATGGGACTGATGGGTGCAGATCTGTAGACTTAAACACTAGAGACGAAAGCCAAATTGTTAGGTTCTTTCTTCAGCTAGTTCATGCTGCTGCTGCTGAGGTGGCGGCGGCGGTGGCAGCGGCTCAAGATGGAGTTGCTTAAAGTATTCTGAGGTTTACCACAACAGATGCATTTTCTATCCATTGACAGAAAGTCGGAACAGAGAGGTGGAGAAAAGGCTGCACAGGTCACTGTTGTATCTCTGTTCCTGAACACTTAGTGTAGGTCGCACATTCTCTGCAAAGTCCAACCCGGCATTCCGCGCCTTCCCTGTGTTTTGGCCCTCATGGGAGAACCCATCATATCAGAATGGCTCCCATTCCTCATCTTCCCCTGGGCAACTGGCCTCCAGCCCTGTATGTTGCTGTGGTTTCCCCTTTCCACTCCCAGCAAGGGCATCAAGCAAGAAATCCATTCCCTAGGCTCTGCTGTCTTTCTCCCTCCCCCACCCCCACCCCTCGAACAGACTCCAAACATAGGAGGGAGTAGCCAGGCTCAGGGCCCTGCTGCTTGTGGGCTCACCTTCCTGGGTGCCCCATTTTCTGGAGACCATTGGATAATGAGGAAAGACAGGCAGCTAGCATGTTGAGAGACCCAGGATGCCTGCAGTCTCCTAGACAATTGAGACCAGGGAGCAACCTGCCTCCCTCAGAACCCTGGTAGTTTTGGAGCTGTCCGGGACCCTCATTTTCTGGCCCACAGCGGTGGAAAGGCCAGACAGGCTGGGAGAGGGTGGGCCTGGCGCAAGAGCTAAGAGTCAGTCATGAGCCTCAGAGCCTAGTTACAGCAGAGCCAGTAATTCAAACCATCCTGACCCTTCCATGAACCCAAACCTGCTGACCTTGACAGCACCAGACAAGAGGCCTCGCAAAGCTCGACCTGCTGCAGGCCAGCCTTCCTTCCCTCCCTTCTTAGCAGCCCTTTGGCCTGGCTTCCAGGTGGCTCCTCATTTGGCCATCTTTATGAAATGTCAGCATACACTCCCTCCCCGAAGCAGGCCAGCTTCAAAGGACCCTTTGTGCTCATCCCCACTGGAGATAGGGCGTGGGCATTCCCTGGAGCCTGTGGAGGACCCCTGGCAGTGACCTTCTGCCACGACTGAATGAGCAGACCATATAGCCCTTCCCTTCTGCTCAGTCTATGTGTATGTGTGTATATGTGTGTGTACATGTGTGTGTGTGCACCCATTCATGCATGTGTTAGGGTGCATAGAGGGGCAGAGAAGATGATGGAGACAGAGAGGATGGGGGAGGAAAGAGAATCCAGAGGTAAGAAACCCCAGGAACCTGCATTAAAGTAAATGTAGTTTATGAAGTTTGCGCTTTCCTCCTTGGGAGAGCTGAATTCCATCCAATAGCCTCTCCAAGTTGGCCAAGCAGGTCCAGAAGATGAAAGTGTGGGAAGGAGGATGAGTGAGCCAGCGACAGAGGGAGAAATGTTCATACACTCGTGCGTGCGTGCATGCACACACACACACACACACACACACACACACACACACACACACACACACACACGCCTGCAGACTGAGAAAGCCTGGGGAGCCGGGACAGAGAGATGCAGAAGATGTACTTGGGAAGAGTGGCTCTGTGGCTCCAAGAGTCCTCTTTTCTTCTCTCTCCATCCCGCCTGTCATCTCTACCTCCCCCTGCCCCCGCCCCAGGGCAGTGTGGTCAGCATAGACACTTGACTGTGTGGGTACTGGGAGGCATGGCTGTGTGGTAAACTGAAGCAGACAATATGGAGCACCTGGAGCAGCCAGCTTACAGGAGCCAGGAGCATACTCTGGGTGGTCTTGGGCAGCGGAAATGAGGACTTGGCCACAAAAGGGACCAGAATGTGGTACTGCTAAGTTCCTTGAAATTTACCTCTTCTGATGCTGGCTAATGTCCACGTGGGCTCCCTGAGGACTGAGGACAGCTAGTGTAGTCTCTTAGGGAAGATGGTTTGAGACCTTTGTCTTTTCTCTGAGAATTCAAAGGAGATAAATGACTAACAAGGAGGAGGTCGTGAGAGATCTCAGAGGGACTTAAGAGTATCAGCCTTTCCAGACCTGTGTGTGCACAGCACAGGGCTCGGGCTGAGGGTACTAGGAACAGCTGAGTGGGCCAGAGCCCACAGCTTTGGGTTTTTATTAGCAAACATTGGTTACAGATAATAATGGGCTTCATTATGGCGTCTAATACATGTATGTTTTTGTTATATTCACCCCATAATGTCTTCTTATCCTTATTACTTCTATGAATCTGCTCTACCCAACCAGTCCCTTTTATCTTTTTCTGTAATAGTGGAGGGTTTTCTTTTGTGGTGTGTGTGTCTGTGTATGTGTGTGTGTGTGTGTGTGTGTGTGTGTGTGTGTGTGTCCTACTGAGTTTAAGCAGGACCCTTAACTTTTGAGAACAGGGACTATGGAGAAAAAGTGGCTGAGAGGAAGAGTGTCTTCACCCTGACCTGCAGATGAGACATCAGCTCACACACACACACACACACACACACATATGCGTGCGCGCACACACACATGCATGCACTCACATGCACATGCATACACATGCACACATGTGCATGCACACACATGCACAGGCATACACATGCATGCACACACATCTACACACATGCATAACACATGCACACACACACTCGCACATATACACATGCATACACACATGCACGCACACACACACGTATATACACACACACAAACACACACATGCATACACACAGATACACATACCCTGAGTTTATGTTCAAGTTCTGCCAGAAGCTGGGACAGAAAAGAATGACAGGGTTCACAAAGACACCGAAAGGAGAGAGGAGAGGGAAGGAAGGAGAGAGGGGGAGGGTGGGCTGATTGTGGAGGATACCAGAGCATCCAGGGTATGCCAGGCACAGAATGAGGCAGAAACTGTCCGGGGATGGCCTTGGCCCTTGCTGTCCGCTGCTCTTTCCTCTGCCCTCCCCCCCTCAGTGCTCCCCTCTTCCCTCCACACATCTTTATTGGCTCTGGTAATAGCCTTGATTTGCATGTCAGGCAAAGCCTTGCTACACACAAAAAGAAAGCCCCAACCGTGGCGGTGTGGCAGTGTCAGCTCTCGCTGTTGTTCGACAGTGTAAAATTAAATTAATAAAGCCCCCAACACAGGAAAACATAACAGGAAATTAATGGCCTTTACTGTCGCTCTGATGCAGTCATTTGCAACCCTGCTTTCCGCACCAAGGACTTCATAAATGCAAGCAGTTTCTCTAAACAAGCATACTTAGGGCGGCCTGGTATGTAATTTTTCGCCTTGCTTGTGTCCTTAGAGCTAACAAAGCCCCCTTCCCTCTTAGCTTCAGAGAGGTTTCTAACTGGTTGTGGCCCAACTACAGCCCACTGAGGGTTGTTCTAGGCAGAAGGGCCCAGCCCCTTTTGGAGGGGTAGAGGAATTGCTAGAGTTCCAACAGAGGAATTGCTCACTCCATGAGCCCCTCTTGTCTACTGGCTCTGAGGGTTAGGCAACAGGATTGCACACCCAAGGCTCCTTCTGTCTGTTCCCTCATCACCTGCATGTGTTCATCCTTCCTTCTGTCTCTGGCTTCCATCTTCCTCTTCTCCATCTCTATTAACCGAGCATCTCCAACTTCTTCACACAGGTGGCAAACTTTGGGGCTGGCTCCGCCATAGCAGTGGGTAACCTGTGGGCTTTCTTGGGGTGCAAAAGAAAGCCAGCTGAAAGCTCAAAATGGGCAAAGAAGCCGTGCTAATGAAGTATTCTGGGGCTCTAGGCTTCCTCTGTTCTTAAAGGTAACCCTGAGGGTCCCAAATGATCATTCTCACTGTCCCTCTGTTCTCAGGCAGATTCTAGACCTGAGAGTCTATGAGCTGCTGTGGTAGGAAGGTAGGGGACTGCTTTGTGCCAGTGTGGGCCCTGGTGCCCACTAGGCTGGGCAGAGGATATATTAGGAAAGCGGGGCTTCACAGGGCACACAGGCAGCTGCTCGTTAAGAACTGAGTCTCATGGTTATGCATTCAAGAGGGGTTCAGGGAGATGAGAAAAAGGGTGAGCAGGCAGTGGGGCTTGCCCAGGAAATTGGCTGTTTCCAGGGACACCTCCCATGTGGATGGAGGCCAGGGGCTGGGGAACCGACAAGGCAGAATCCCAGATTCTTGAGGGGCCGTTGGTCTTGCCTACCTTTACCATTGAGCCTGCCTCCCTGCAACTCTGCTTGCTGGGCCACAGCCCGCGCATGGTCACGGGTGTAGCTGAACTGCTCCTCTGTTCGCAGCTATGCTTTTCTCTGCTTCAAGGACGGGCACAGGACAGAAGTCCACCCCGTGCCTCACTGGTAGGATGTTTAGATATTTACCTCATCTCTCACAATCCTAGTTTACTCTTTGCTAAAATATTTAGAGTTCATGACATTTATCAGTAGAGTGGTGGATGGTGATAAAAAAGACCTCCATTTGATATCTTTTCTCTTACCCCCTCCCTCCCTCCCTCCCTCCCTCCCTCCTTCCCTCTTCCTCAGTCATCCACCCCACTTACTAAGCTCTCAGCAAACTCTAGGCTGAACCCTGGGTGGATTTCAGCTCTCCTTGAGGTTAAATTCCTACCCTTGAAGGAGTTCCCTCACCATCCTGGCCACCTATCTCTGAATTCATGAACACCGAGTCCCAGCGACAGTCCAGCCAAGGCCAAGTACTTAATGTGGAACCACTGGCCCTCGCCTGCCTGGAGACTCCACACCCATAGCGTCTCCTAAGATTACATTCGATTTTTTTAGCAGGCGTGTCAGACTCAAGCTCATATTAAGTTCATGGTCAACGAAAACCTCAAGATCTTTTTTACATCAATTGCTACCCAGCCAGGTCCACCCATTCTGCACTCTTGTAATTGATTTAAAAAAAAAAAAAAAAAAAAAAACTAAACATAGGGCGTTCCATTTATCTCTGTTGCTTTTCCATCTCATTGGTTCAGGTTCTTAGTGCTACCTGATGAAAGTCATAAGGATGTCTTCTCTGACATCATCCAAGTCAGAGAAAACATCGTCTTACAGGCTGTTTTTCCCCCTCCTCCTCCTCCTCCTCCTCCTCCTCTTCCTCCTCCTCTCCCTCCTCCTCCTCTATCTTTTGCTCCTCTCTCCTCTTTTTTGTTGTCATTATCCTTTCAAAAAAAAAAGAGAGAGAGAATCACATGGCAAAACAGTGAAGACCCATTCCTGGTTGTAGTACACAATCGCTTTGGGTACCACTGAGCTTGAGTCATCAACATTTAGCTCTGAAAGAGGAGGGCATGTCCTCGTCAAATGTTAACATTCACTGTATCCACATGACTTTCTTAACAAATCAGGTAAGGATGGAATATCCGTCTAAGCACTGCCTACGGCCGTGTAAAACATGCACAACCACCGTACAAAGGTAACTGGAGTAGCTCTTGACTTCAGGAGGCTTAGCATCCAGCGGAGAGGCGGATGTGCAAAAGCAGGTGTGCCTCCCATCACTCAAGCAGAACGTGACTGATGCTGTAATCACGACAGGAAAGCTATGAAGAATGTTTTAAAAGATAAAACAAAACAGAGTTGTATCTTCCAGCCAGGGCAATTGGGCAAGCCATCATAGTGGGGCGGGCATTTAATCTAAGCATCGATATCAAGTTTAATGTGCCACAGCTGACTCTCGGTGAGCGCATTCAGGTTCCAGGGTATCACAGTTACTTCTCCAGTCCTTGCACATCGCTAGTGCGATCATTTCTTTCAGAAAATATATCCAAAGCCTTACTTAGGCTGTTGAATGCATTGTGGAGTCTTCTGAAACCCCACCTTCGGGGCTCAAGGACTCAGCAACAGCTGATTTAGAATTCTGGGTTCCTCTCACAGTCCTGAGGTGTAACAGGGACCTGAAAAAGTTAGCTCATGGGAAACAGCTCAGGGCTACTGGCTGGGCCCTCCCTGGGGGTTGTTTCCTACAAGACAAAGGCAAGCTAAGAGTTCACTCTGCCTTTCCTCTCTCCTGTCCTCTCCTGTCCACTCCTGTCCTCTCCCCTCCCCCCTCTCCCATCTCTCTTCTCCTCTCTTCTTTCCTTCCATGACTATCTCTTTTCCCAAGCTTTGAGCTAAACATGCCTCCCTTTGCCCGTTTGCTTTGTCTCAGCTCCTCTGGGTCTTTGTCTTCCTGGCGGGCCTTGCTCTCTCATCTCTCTCCCTGGTTACGGTCCCTCCTTCCATCTGTTTTGTGCCCTTTATGGAGGGCTGGTGCTTTTGCCTGACCATAAGTGCAGTACACGCTTATTGTAAAATATTTGGACAAGCCAATGTTTCTAAAAATAATCCATAACCTCCTCGCTGAGTGATGATAACCAATGTTGAAAGTCGGCATATTTTGGATCCTTTTCCTCCTGTGCGTGTGGAACTTTAGATATGTAATTCTTAATTAAAGTTGGAGTGCTACTATGCACACAGCTTTGTGCCTTGCTAGTTTTACTTAACATTATATAGTAGCATTTTCACATGTCATTACATATTCCTTGAAAACATGATTTTTTTAATGGCTGCATAATCTTCCACTGTTCGATGTACATGTCCTTTTAAATTCTAGGCTCATCATATTTTAAGGCTTAGCCGTGTGCAGCAACGGTGATTTCCTTAAACGCCCTTCTCGCTCCACCCTCCCTCCCTCTCTCCCAGTCCCTCTACCTCATCCGGTTGATTGTTTAAGCTTATGGAGGCAGAATTTCATCTTTCAGAGCATCTGTCTTCTGTGGAATTATGTCTTCTTTTAGAATCTCTTGACATGGAGTCCTCTGCGTGTTCTTTCCTCCTGTGAGGTTCCCCCAACACCCCCTTCCTTGGCCAGCTTTAGACAGGGCTGGTTTCTTTCCAGATCTCCATCTCTTCCCTTTAACCCATTTTTCTTTCTTGGCCAGAGTCAAGGCACCCCTAGTAGGGATAGGACAGTGACCATCTCTGTCACACAGAAACATTGCCTACCCTTTCTGGGCTGCGTTTTGTTCTAGTCTGATTTTAAATTTCTTAAGAGGGAATCAGCCCAGATCACCTTCCCGATACTCTTTGCAGCCCCTGTGCTTGCTTCTTTTTCTTTCCAAAAGGTAAAATGTGGGGGACAGGCCAGTTCAGGATTCATCTACTTCTGTCTTTAGAACTGTATTGAACAAATTGGTCAACACTTGAGATCACAAATGTCAGGCCCTATGCCAGGTTTACAAAGATGAGAAAGTGGGACCTCTGCCTTCAGAGACAGTTCAGTAAAGAAATCCAGTGGGTTTTTTGGTTTTGTTTTTGAACTTTTAAAGAGATTTCAGTCAAGAAAAGCGATATGACTGAGTTTACTTTTGGCTCTGACACTTATCGGCTATCGTGAACAGTTTGAGGAAGTCACCTGTCTTTGAAAACCCTGTTTCCCCAGGTTATGAGCCCAGGTTCCAGAGACAACATACTGTGGTCTGGCTCTGCCTTGTCTGTCATTCATTAGCTGCCTCTATATGACCTTGGGAAAGTTCCTTAGTCACCAAACTTCTGTTTCCTTACCTATGACATAGGTATACTCATAGAAGCTCCCTGGTAAGTTTTTCTTACAAAAATGAACTGTTGCCGTAGTAAAAATTCATACACAAGTGCCTATTTTACACCCACAGCTTAACAAATTCTAGTTGCCACTGTTCTAAGAATTAAATCCGTGTGTACATATTAAGGGTAGTATTTCGTATCCTAACAGAATCTGGCTCCATTTATTATTTTTTTTTAATATTTTTTTTATTTATATGAGTATACTGTTGCTATCTTCAGACACACCAGAAGAGGGCTTCAGATCTCATTACAGATGGTTGTGAGCCACCATGTGGTTGCTAGGAATTGGACTCAGGACCAGCTCTTGACCACTGAGCCATCTCTCCAGCCTGCTATTTATTATTATTTTTATGGCAGAGATTAGGATGGAGAGCACTGGAATACTGAGAAAAGAAAAAAAAAAAAAACACTGTTGCTGAGGGAGGACCTCCAGCCCTCCTATCTGTATCCGAGGAAACGCAATCCAGAAAAGCTCTCAGGATTTGTCCAAGGTCACACAGAAAGTGAACCAAACAACAAGAAGCCAATATCTGGGGATGTTACACCTATTCAAGGGCTGAATCTTGACTTAAGGGCGTGACATGTATCCCAGCCTTGCCTTTTTTTTTTTTTTAAGATTTATTTATTATTATACATAAGTACACTATAGCTGTCTTCTGACACACCAGAAAAGGATGTCAGATCTCATTACAGGTGGTTGTGAGCCACCATGTGGTTGCTGGGAATTGGACTCAGGACCTTCGGAACCTGCTGAGCCATCTTGCCAGCCCCCTAGCCTTGTTTTAGGGTCCCTAACATAATGTCCCCAGAAGTAAGTAGGTGTGGGTGGGCATAGCAAGCCTGAGGCCAGGCGTACTATCAGCCAGCCCAGCCTCTCATCCTAAGATGAGCCCAGTACTGTTTAGAAGCTGCCTGTAGCATTCGGGGTTTGCCAGTGCTAGTATGCCAGGCAGAACTAACATTGCCCAGAGCCAAAGCTTTGGGCCAGGCTCCCAAGGGATTCTTTTTTGTTGTTTTGTTTTGTGTTTGAGACATAGTCTCGTTATGTTATTTCTGGCTGTCCTGGAACTCTCTCTGTGGACCAAGCTGAGCTTAAACACAGAGATCCACCTGCCTCTGCCTCCCAAGTGCTGGGATTAAAGACATGTTTCACCCCATCCAGCTTTCCAAGGGCTTCTTTCTGACTTCCTGGCTTGATTTGGGTTCATGGTGAGACCAGACCCCAAGGTTGTCCAGAGTTTGAAGTGGGAAGCAGTGGGAAGCAGTGGGGTGCTACATTCCTATCTCAAGTTCAGGTCACTGCAACACAGTATCCATTTTCTCTCCCCCTCCTCCTTCCATCTCTCCTTCTCTCTTGCTCCAGGCTTCCTGTCTCCTCTTCTCCTCTTTCCCGTATCCCTTTCCCCATTTTATTTCCATCGAGACTCCCTTCCCTCATGCCCATTTCTTCTTGTCTTTTCCCCTCTTCCTTCAGCCTCCTCCGTCCCTCATTCCTTCATCCCTCGGCTCTTCTCCAAATACAAAAGGCACTCCAGTTCCAGGGAGCAATCCCATCCCCTGTTCCACTATCAGATGGGAGGGCCCAAACAGCAGCCCAAATCTCCTCCAGGTCCTGCTGTGCCACTGCTGTGGGGGGTGGGGCCGGGGCTGCACAGGCGGGCTGCCCTGAATGACAAGAGAGGCTATTGATCGCATTCTGAACTCAGCCCAGCAGATAGAAGGTAATTAATGACTCCATTTGCCTCAGTACCGGGGAGAACAATTGAGTTTGCAACAGCAGCAACTGGCAGCTGGGAGCTGGGGAGACTGGGGGGCGAGATGGGGGTGAGCCCTCTTCGGGGAGGGATGTGAGGATGAGGTAGAACATCAGATGTAGTGCTCCTTGCCCAAGCTCGGGTAGGATTCCCTCCGCACTCCCTGCTCTCCTTCCCTCCTAGACAAGTTCTTGAGGTCTTTCTTCTGACAGTGACTAAAGTTTGGCTTCCTCCCAGGGATCGCTTCTTGCCAGCCCCGGGATCTTGTGCATATTTTGAACGTTTTCCAGAGCTGTTTCCTCTGGAAAAGGTTGGATAGATGGAACCTCATTCTCGGGTGCTCTGTGGGGCGCTAGAGGCAGGGAGTGACAAAAGCACCTTGAGTTTGCCAAGAGGCCAGGACGTGAGCAGTTAAAGGATGGGTGTGGTGAGAATGGACTTGGCTTACTAGGAAGAAGGGAGCGTTCTGGCTTCAGATCCAGGCTATCTACTTAACCAGCTGGATGATGTTAGACATACCAACTTGCTCCCTGAGACTTATTTCTTTATCTGAAAAACAATGATGATGATGATGATAGCTAGAATCTAGTAAAATTGAACAGATTTAATAAGTGTAAGTGAAAGCATATCACTGGTTTCCTATGACCAGTGCACCTTTGTGTTTGGGCTTAGAAACTAAAGCGCGGTGCTTGCATGCTTGCCTGGCCTATGTGAGGCCCTGAGTTTGAGCATTGCCACTAGAAGGGAAATAAAATTAATCCTGAAGTTGATATAGTTTAATCCTATGTTAAAAAAATTCTTGGAGGTTGGAGAGATGGCTCACTGGTTAAGAGCATGTACTCTTCTTACAGAGGACCAGAGTTCAATTCCCAGCACCCAGAGCCTCTCACAACCGCCTGTAGCTCTAGCTTCAGTGAAATGTCTGCATTTGCATGGACATACTCTTACACGGAAAAAAAATGCATGCATACATAGCATTAAAAATAAAAATGATTTTGAAAACTCATTTTAGCCTGCTCCCAAAACCTACCTCTTTTTTTTTTTTTGGTGAGTGCATAGCTCCATTTATCTCTTCTTGGTGACTTCCCACTCACCAAGCTACTGAGATCTCACTGGAAAGTCCCATTTGTGATTGCCCAGACTGAGGGTTCTGGCCTAGGGTCAGGTATGGGGGACAGGGGCTGCTCCACGAACAGCTGGGATGAATAGTGTTGAGGAAGTAAGATCTTCAGGAGGTGATCAGATGGAGCTGTAAGACATTTCCTTCTTCTTTCATGTTTGCACATACTGTGTGTGTGTGTGTGTGTGTGTGTGTGTGTGTGTGTGTATGTGTGTGTACACTCTATCACTAAGCTCCTTGGCTAGTCCTGAGATATCTTAAAGAACAATTCTCGAAGTGATCTGTGCCCTAGACAACATAGGAAAGCAAAGACGGAAACAGGGAAATTTGCTTATGATCAGGAAGTAGTCACTGTGACCATGTTGGGGACAGTATTTTCAGCCAAGATGGTCCTTCTACATTCGTGGTTGCCTTTCTCTCCGTAGAGGCTGGCTGGGCTTTCTGCTATGGAGCTACTCGAGCGTAGTTGTCAATCATTTTAGCCTATAGCTAAACTGTTTGTTGAGTAACTTTCTTGTGCTGGGCTCCCTGGTAAACACATCCCGGCCACTTGCCCTTATGTAATCTGCACTTCAGTGACTCTGACCCTTTGTTTTCTCAGAAGCTGAAGCGGGTTACAGTTCCTACCTATGTTGGAGAGTTGTTTAGAGGGCCAAATAACTCAAGATCTGTAAAGACTTTCTGTCAGGTGTTCAATAAATAAGGAGTCAGAGAAGATAATATGGACTTAATTAGTTCATCTATAGCTTGCCTGTGCTCCATAGAGGACTTGTGGTGGGCCCACCCACATTGAGAAGAATCATAGTTTAGTAGAAGGAACATCTAGAATAGCCACGTGCCTGAACATTCTACTGCCCAGTTGGGAGAACTGGGAGAACTGGCTTCTCTCCTCCCATTCGCCCAACTAGGTTCTACAACTATAACACGATAAATTTAGTGCCCTGATCGTCTGGGCAGTCTGTGCTTAGTCAGCACACTCCACAGAGGTTAGCCTCACTATAGGGAAAATGCCAGTGGAGAACTGGAGATGCACCCTGCATAGGGCCAAGTGGTTCTCAGCTGGACCCTGGCTTTAGTACCTAGGTAGAGAAGAAACTTAAGAGGCAAGTTCTCATGGCAGACCTGGACTTAAATCCTGACTACCCTTTACTAGGAGTGAGGTCTTTAACAAGATACTTAACGTCCTTTGTCTTGGTTTCCTTATACGTAGAAGGAGTACCATAGTATTTCTTTCACAGAAGGACTATTCTGAAGTACAGATGCGTTGCTTTTTGCTTTTTAGTACTTCTGAGACAGGGTCTCACTAGATGGCCCCTGCTAGCCTGGGACTCACAATATCCCCCGCTTTAACCTCCTAAATCCTGAGCTTCAGGCATGTATCGCCATGTTACAGCTTTAGGATTCTTTTTGTTACTTTGTTTGCTTGTTTTCTGGTACTAGAGATTGGCCGCAAATATCCTATGTAACTGCTTCCCTTGGGCCACACCCTCAGTCCAAGGGGCTGTCGATCGTTGTATGATGCTAGGGTATCTGGCAGGGGCCGGAGGAAGCAGGATTTAATCCACCATTGGTAATGACTATTAGCCCAGTACATGGGCTTTCTATAGCATCGAGAGAGACGTAGTAAGCCTATAGCAACCATATTTGCCAACCTTTCTTTAAAAGCATGGCCTGAGAGTTGGAAAGAGTATTGTAAGCAGGGGTTGTTCCAGAAAGTTTAGAATATACAGACACTATACTCCATCCAGACTTCTTGGCACAGGGAGTTCAAATGTAGACTCTGAGCCCCGTCCTGGGACAGCTTCTTCCACCTGCTTTGGGTAGAAGCAGGTAGACTCTGGGTAGACTCTGATTCCAAGGCTAAGTAACCCCTGAACCCGGAACAGTGTTTTCTGTCATCTTGAAGCATTGTAGGTGTGTGGGTGGTGTTGCTGAGGGGTTCTGAGTTGATGCTGTCAGAGTCTAACAGGACTGACCAAAAATGAGTGGGTATACTTGTGTTGGACCAATCAGATTCTGGCCAGTCTAGAAAATTTCTGCCAGGGGTTTCATACTAAATACCACCTGGGAGAGCTCACTCACTCACTCAGCCAGCTAGTCACTTATTTAATGGGCACCTGCTATGTATCATGCCTAGCATAGACTTTCAGACATGCATCAGTCAGTTCCTAGGCTCAGATCTTGGCTTCTTGGATGGGGAATTGTCCTTGCAATGGATACTACCCAACTACTCTCACATGTTCCTTTCCCCTAGGTCAGGACTCCATTTTGCCTCTGACAGTAGTTTTGCAGCTTAGCCAGATAGCCCTTCACGCTGTGGCTAGTCCTTGCCCTGGCCTCTTCTCCAGTCTGCCTAAGCATTTTTTTCTGTCACCTCTGGGAGGCCATCCCGGGTGTCAAGCACTGCCAACCACTTCGCTTTATGACCCTCTCCCACACTCTTCTCCCATGGTTTCTCTTTCCCCTTCTACTCACTTCTTTTCCTCCTCCTTCCTGGTCCTCCAGGTTGCTCTCCATAGCTGAACACCCAGCCAGGACACCAGGTTCCATCCTTCGGACAAGCGTCCCCACCCTGGCCAGCGCCCCCACTCCCCCAGTTGCTGGAGTGGAAGGTTCCTTCCCTTTCCCGGTCCTTCTACCTGCCCTCTCTTAGCCTCTCAGCTTACTTCTTCCAGAAGCATCTCCCTCCTCCTTGCACCTTCCTGGCCCCTCCCACTTCCTTTCCTTGCTTCCGCCTGCCCTCTCTGCCTTAGCTCCTCCCCCTTTCTTCACACCCAAAGGAGGGGTACCCATCTCTATCATTCACAGAGCATAGAGCAGACCTGTGGCCGGGTTAGGGGTCAGGGGATGTCTTTCTGTCTCCCCAATGATAGTGATGCTCTCTCTGCCTTCTCTCTGCCCTAGAGTTCACTTACTGACGACTCTCCCCCCCCACCCACCCCCCCTACCTCTCCTTCCCCTCCCCGCTCCATGATTCCCTCCACCTTACTCCTTCGCTACTTGTCAAAACCCCACCTTTCTTCCTACTTGGAACTGCCCTCGGGACTTTTCCCCTGAGGTCAGTGTTCTCTGCAAGCTTGGTGGCCCTGTGCCACTAATGCTTTCTAACTACCGGCCTCCCCCCCACCCACACACACACACACATACACACACCCCTGCCTCCACCTCCACCTCTCCCAGCAGAGGGCTTCCTTTTTCCTTCCCTTCCAGCCCTCCCCGGCTTTCCACCGGCTGCCTCTGTAACCTGTCTCACCACCAGGGCCTGTGTGTACAGAAAAAATAAATAAATAAAAAGGTCAGCGAGTAGAGGGAGCAGCAATAACCCCTAAAACAGTACTATCAGTGGAACATGATTGATCAATTGAATTCCATAGCGGCTGAAAAATGTGGGATTAAGTAGTGTATTATACGCACAATGAGTTGAGGCATGATGTTCATTTCAAGTTCATTTCGCCGGCCTCTGCCACCAGATCAGGCAATCAATAGGGGCAGCAGATATCATATATCACCTCTCTGCGGGCTGGGGAGAGAGCGCCATAATCTCTCGCAAATTTAGAGTGACAGATTTGTCAAGATCTGAAGGGCCCCTGAATAAATGAAGGCAAAGAGACTCCTCCAGCCAGTGACCTGAGGACAAAGCTTTAGTTCAGCTCCTACACACACACACACACACACACACACACACACACACACACACACTCGGTCACAGGGTGAGGCAAGCCACACACAGGCATGTACACAAATCCACACAGAGGCATGAAAAACATCTTGCCACACATAGGTGCACACACACACACACACACGTACAAGCACATTTGAATGCATGCTCATTGACAAATGTACCTTCTACTCCTTAGGACCCTTTCAGTAAGAGCAATAGATAGATACAAAGACCCTTGATTCTACTTTCCCTCCGCCCTAGCAGCAGGGCATCCCCAGAAGGTAGGAGGGTTGCAAGCAGAGACGGTTAGGCACAATGGGGCATGCAGATAGTGACAGGCTATGGCAGTAGGGAGATATACATCCTGGCAAGAGGAGGGCTCGTGGGAGAAAGGGACCGTGAGCTTACACTCCTCACGTGTCCAGGTTCTTTTCAAAGGATTCCTGCTGTCATTTAAACTCATCCAGATCCTTTTTTATCCAGGTGTTTATGACTTAGGCATGTACATGCATAGAGAACTCTCACACAAAGGGGAAAATAAGTATACAGTATTTCAGTTCCCCCTACAGGGTCTCTAATGGTTCCAGAGCCATGCAGGAAAAAAAAATACATCAAGTTCTGTCCAAAGGAACATAAGAATGACATTATAGCAGCCTCTGCCCACCTCAGGCTGGTCTTACTGTCTCTCTGTCTCTCTCTCTCATTCTCTGCCTCTGCCTTTCTGTGTGTGTCTCTCTCTATTTTTTTCTTTCTACATCTCTACCCCCACCCCACGCCCCAAACACATACTCTCCTTGGTCCTGAACAGTATGGTAAGAAGACAGGAGGTCCTTTTGGAAAACAGTGTCTTTTGCTCCTTCTGGAAGGCCAGTGAGGAAGGACGGCTGTAGATTGAGGTTAATCAATATGTAATACTTTCTATGGTCTCCCAAATGATACTGTACGGTGTTACTGTATATAATGCAATATTGATTATATCATATCATATAATCACCTATAAACTGATATATATAACAGTCCCAGAGGAACACCCTGGGGCCTAGAGCACAGGGCTGGCCCCAGGCTCAAGATTCCCTCGCTTATCCTGGACTGAAGGAAGTCATGAAATAGCAGGCCGGGGCTGGGGCTGGGGCCGAGGGCCATCAGAGTTACTAAGTGAGGGTCCAAAGAGGCTGTAGGACAGGCTCTTTGTCCTCAGAATGCTCTAAAAGCTCCAAGTGGCCAAACATTGGAAGGCAGGGATAGAGGAAATAGAGACAAAGTAACAAGTGGACAAAGTAGAGATTTGGAGACCCGACTGCCTTCTGGCCGGAAGCAGGCTCTAGTAGTGACCAGCCCTATCTCCATGGAGCAAGTCTTGGCTCCTGATGGAAACCAGGTGTTCCAGGAGCTGTCTCCTACTGAGCCTGAGCCTGAGCCATCCACAAGAGAAAGATGGCTGGGTCATAGCCACCGGCATGCTTCCCAGAGTCTGACCATGTGGAGGGCCAAGCAGCTCCTATGACTACTGACTCTTCTTTCCTACCGCTCTGTGTCCAGCCTGACCAGAGTACCTCAGCTTTGCTCTCAGGGCCCCTCCTCCCCAGGAGTAGTTAATGATTTTACCCAGACTCTATGTTATACTTAGCTTAGAGATTTGATGATTTTCAATCCTTGGAATCGGTAGAACTGAAATTTATCTGAACTCAGTTCAATTCTCCACAGTAATATATGTCTGAGAGCCCAGCCCCTCCTCACCTAGTGTGACTCAGGCTGGGGGATGGGGGAGGTTCTGGGGAAAGAAAGCCTTGGAGACAGCTTTGTGGGACCTCCTGCCTCCATTTCTGCCTAGTCCTTCTGCCCAACATATGACCTCCCTTCTTTCTCAATCTCCAGCTCTTTCAGAGTTCTGGCTTCTCCACCCTGTCTCTGAGGAAGGGCCAGCCCCTAGGCCTTTAGACCTAGGCCTCTAGCCTCCTCTAGCTTGTGAACGAAAAGAAAGGGACCCTAGCAGGGGTACAGACATGGACTCAGGGGCACAGGGGCCAGAGCCAAGTACCCAACCCCTTAACCACTGCATTTTTCCTTATTTCTGTTGGCCTGGTGCTCATGACTTAAGTGTCTCTGTGTTTCCCAGATGTGTCTGAGGGCTCTGTCCCTAATGGAGACTCCCAGAGTGGTGTGGACAGTTTGCGGAAGCACCTGCGAGCCGACACCTTCACCCAGCAGCAGCTGGAAGCTCTGGATCGAGTCTTTGAGCGTCCTTCCTATCCCGATGTCTTCCAGGCATCAGAGCACATCAAATCAGAACAGGTGAGAGCGGAACTTCCCGTTCACCCAGAACATAATGGAACTGGGCAGAATGAGACCAGACGACCAACACTCCCTGTGTTTATACAGCTACCACGTGTGTACCACGTGACCACACAGATAGACGTTAAAGCCTAGTTAAGGAAAATAATTTCAGTATACAGTCATTAAAAATTATAAGATATGGATCAAAACATAAATGCTGTCCCTATTCAAAGTTTCCAATTCCTTATGAAGGGCACTGTGTCATCCCTCAGTCCCCACCCCACCTCTGGCATTCTGTGACTCTACTATGGGACAGTCAGAAATATCCTCTTGCTATGACCCTTGCCCTGCCCCCACCAGGTCCCACAGAAAGTCTGTGAAAAATCTTCTTGCCCCATATCAGAAAGAAAGCCCACCCACACCTGCCTCCTTGTCCCTGATACATCCATCCAGTGTGAACCCAGGCTGGATGGCAGCTGTCTTGGCCACCCACGATTCTCCCAGACACAGAAAAGCACAGAGCACACAACACAGGCCAAAGCATGCACTGCCACAGCAAAACACAGCACTCTAAAATGTATCCCTAAAGCCTCACATTTCAGGGCTAGCAAGATGGTACAGTGGGTGATGGCACCTGACACCCAACACTGCAAGCCTGACAGGCTGTATTTGGTCCCCAAATTCATGTAAAGTTGGGGGAGAGAACTGACCCCACAGAGCTGTCCTCTGGTTTGCACATGTGTGCCTCAGCATGCCCTACTCCCTATGCAATAATAAGCTCTTTATCTTAAAAATTAAAGGTTTCCCATTTCCCATCATCATTCACCTGTCCTTCCCACTGCACACAGTACATGCTCCGTAGCCCAACAGTCCTGCAGGGCCCATACATGTACACACTTCCCAGGCCGGCTGCTCCGTAACCCTAGAGCATACCCCTCCATCCACACATCAATGTAGTCCCCAACCAGCCTACAAATATGGCCTAGGTTAGGCCTCTAACTGTAGAACAATACAACCTGCTGTGCACACACTCACATTGTACACACACACACTTCCACACTGGCTTCACCTTAAGCTCCACATAGCATAGTTGCACTTTAAGACTTCAACAGCCCCTAGCCTCTCGCCTTTCTCCCCGCCCGTCCTTTTATCCCATAAGCTGTTTGTCTTCATAAAACAAAAATCAAAAGTCTTTTTAAGGTGCCCTGAGCCATAAACCAACAAAGGAGGAGCTGGCCAAGGCGGGCGGCTCAGTGCACCCTCCCCAAGTCCCTGGCTGTATTACAATGAATAACCTTTATTTACTTTCATTAGACTATTAAACACCAGCACAGTCATTTTTCCCCCTGAAACTCGGAGCAGGGCCCATAAAGCAAATCCGAAGCCTAATTGAGTTCATTTTAATTTCTCTCCGATCACAGCGAATTACTCTGGTGATAAATCAGGGGGCAGCTTCACCCCCAGTAGAAGGCCTAATTTGCAGCTAATTACAAAACTGATTTCTACAGGAAGATCAATACGAGAAGGAATTGGAAATGACGAGGCAATCCCGTCCAGCCAAGGAGGGGAGGGGATCCTCTGGGGGGGCCAGGAAGCGGAAGGGAAAAAAAACGGACCCGAAAGAGCAGAAAATCAGTTTTAATTTAACGTAATATTAATCAGAGCAACTTTTCTTGCTTTGTGCAGGCTCCTGGTCTGCCCGGCTCCTGGGTCTGGCTTGGTGGTGGTTGCAATAAAAAGGCAATTACCCAAGTGTTTCGGGCAGGACATCCTTTCAGAGTCAATGGCTGGCCCCCTCCTACCCTTCTGTTAGCCATGTGGACTCTCCCCCTCCCCAATTTCATACCCCAGTGCACAGGCAGAGAGCAAGGGGCCCATGGGGCTGTCTTTGTTTGTTTTTTAAAAAGGGACACCCATACCCCATCAGCTAACCCAGCAGTGCCAGGCCGGAGGCCCCACTAGGTCCTTCCCCCAACTGCTACCTCAGCCATGTGTCCAGCTCCATTTCTGCCCTCCATGGCCCCTACTCAGAGGAACTTGAGTACCCCATACTTCTTAGCAAGGGGATCCCCATTGCTGTGCTCCCTCCTGGAGCATCTTAGGCAAAAGATGGGGATGCTGCTTTAGGGACTCACCCCCAGTGTATAGACCGAATCTCCACTCAGCGTGTCAGGTCCACCCCCACTCTCACCAAACTCTCCCTCCCCACACAGTGAGCCCCTCCCCATCTCCCTGCCCCACCTAGCCATCTCCTTCCACCCCATCTGGGAGGGCTCCGGGGTCCTCCTCTCCATCTGCACACCGAGTCTTTCTGTGTATAAGCATCAATAGAGAGCTGTCACTTTTCTCCCTTCTCCCAGGGGAATGAATACTCTCTCCCAGCCCTGACCCCTGGGCTTGATGAAGTCAAGTCCAGTCTATCTGCATCGGCCAACCCTGAGCTGGGCAGCAATGTGTCAGGCACACAGACGTACCCCGTTGTGACCGGTAAGGTGGCTTCCAGGAGGGTGGGGGCACTGCTTCCAGTGGGGGTGCCTCAGTCTATGCCATCTGGGCCCCAATGAGACAAGTGGCCCCCTGCCATGGTATCTGCAGAGTGAGAGAGAGAGAGAGAGAGAGGGAGAGAGTCTTTTCCTGAACAGATGTGTGCCGATGTAGGGATAGAAACATTGTGGTCAGAAATCTGGGCTTCAGCCTGAAAAGATGGAGGCTAGTAGCCAGCTGCTGACTCTCTCTGTCCTTGCCTCCTTTCCTCTCTCTCTCCAGTTGTCTGGTTAGGACATATGTAGACGAATGTTAAGGCAAAGAGGCCAGCTGGGGAAAGTGACTCAGAGGTTCCGGGTCTCTAGCCTTCGTGCTTTGTCCCCAAGAGTATTGCAGAGCTTGCTTTTCTCTCTCAAAGCAGCTTATACGCCTGGGACTTGGGACCTAAGGGTGTGGTAACAGCCCTGCAGAATGGAAGCCGGTTACTGTAGCCTTTCTGTTGTATCCTAGAGGAAGCCAATGAGAAGAAGTTAGATTCCAAGGACTGGGGAGGTCAAATGAGGTGGTGAGGGGAGAGGCCCCCTGGCCAAACCTTCCAGGGATGAGAGTTACAGAGGTACCTGGAGATCTAACAAATGATGCTTCTACTAGAGCTTCATGTGCCGGCGTCAGAAGGTCCCTGGCACAGTGGAAGGGTTTCCGGGCCAGGAAAGTGTTCCAGTAAGAGACACACATTGAGGTGTTATTAAAATTCACCTAATTATCCTGGAGGCACTAAAGCCAGTGTGCCATTCCTACCTTGGGAGACAGGATGACTGAGAAGGGACTCAGTGGGGACTGGGAGACACTGAGGCGTTACCAGAGAGTGAGCTGAGACCGCCTAGGGACAGCAAGGCTGTTGTAGGTAGCCAGCGTCACCTCCAGTGGCAAAGACAGAGAACAGGCTATAGGAAGGCTCTATGGTGATTCGTCTGGGTGGTGACTTGGTAACTTTGTGTGGATAGGAGGGCAGCTCTGGCTGAGGTGGGCTCAGAGTAATCATCCAAACTTGAGGAGGCTCCCGAGAACCCTACCTTTCCTGTGTTCTCCTGAAGTGAGTGATCTCTTGGTACAGTGGTGTCCAGCAAAAATAGAGTCGTAGTCTTTAGCTAGGAATCCAAAGAGTGACTAGGCTTTAGGGGAGCGATGTCCTTAGTGAGGCCCGCCGAGTTAGTTCACTGCTTAGACCAGTGAATGGTTCTCAACCTTCCTAACAGTGCAACCCTCCCTTTAGTACAGTTCCTCATGTTGTGGTGACCCCTCAACCATAAGCTTAGTTTTGTTGCTACTTCACAACTGTAATTTTGCTTTACACTATGAATCATACTGCAAAGATCCAATATTTGATCTGTGATGACCCGCAAGGGGGTCACAACCCACAGGTTGAGAACCACTGTCGTAGCTCCACGGGCCCTGGGTCTGAGCTTTCCAAGGCCCCCTATAGTTGTTCTCTGGCCTTCCAACCCAAGCCAGACCAGCTTTCTGGTGCAGTGGATACTTCTCAAAAGTGGTGAAACAGCAAGAAAGACTTTTCTCAGTAGTTAGTGCCACAGTCCAGAAGGTAGGAACTTCCTGGGGATGGACACATGGCTCTTCCGGGCAGGACTCCTGCTGCAGGGGACACTGGGGGCTAATGTGGAAAAGTGCCTCCACCTTGAACAGCCCCCATCCTTCTCCCCCCCATGGCCCTGGAACGGTCCCAGCTCAGCCTGGGAACATCTCCGGCTGATCCATCTGGATCCAAGTGTGAGAAAAGTTCATTTCAGACCCAGCTTGACATTCCCAGGTGGCAAGTTAGCAGTAACATCTCAATCTGTATGCGACATTTCAATCAAGCGAGGAGTAACAAAAGCAGAGCCATTAACATTCGGAGCTGTTCACCAGTGGTAATGACGGGGAAACTCCGCTCAGAAACTGGAAATTACCAAAAAAGAGAGAAGTGTGGCGAGGGGTGGGGGAGGGGAGGGGAGGGGAGGGGGCGGGTGGGGGCAGGGAATGATGTTTTCCACACTTGGACCGAGATCCAGTGTTTGGATTAATAGTGCCATTACTCGAGCAAGGGCTGCAGATTATGTTCATTCTTAAAATGTTCTTTTGGCTGGCAATTAAACGGCTGCAGCTATTGATCTTTGTTGATTTTATGTTCCCCCCCTAATTTGCATAATCTATTAAAGATGAATGATTCATGATGTGTTTATCGAGGGGACAGACAGAGTTTGCTGGAGGTACTGTCAAGGTGAGAAAACAGGTATTGCCCAGAGACTTCATGGACCATCTTGGGAACAGGTTTAGCATGGTAGCTTTTGGGCCAGGGCTCGTTTAGGAAGCATTAAGCTGTGTATCAAGAACAGGCAGCACAAATGAACTTTGACTGTGTTCTTCTAGACAGATGTTGACATCTGTGAGAACAGGGGCTCCAAGCAGGCTGAGGAGGTGAGAGACTCTTGGTGTAATTTGCAGGTATTCTTCCCAAAGATCCTACCCCATAGAATCTCACTCTGCAGCCCAGACTGGCCACTCATAGCTATCCAGCTACACCCCTTCCCAGCCTCCCGAGTGCTTTAGTTAAGAAGGGTGAACTGCTGTACCCGGCTCACAGGCATTCTTTAAAAGCTTATTTCATTTGAGACTAGTAAGGGCTTTGGCAGAGGAAGAAAAAGGTGTTTAGGTGAGTGAAGGCTCATGGGTAATAAATCAGGGGGCTGCAAGGCCATGATGTGTTTAGAGCCTTGGATGTGCCAAGGAATCCCACAGGTCCTTGGGTACTCAGCTCATCCTCTCCCTAGAAGCCAAAGCCCAAAGAACGGGTCTTAAGGAAGCTGGCTGGGAAGACCTTAGCCCAACCTGAGAGACCGGACCTGATTGATATTCCTGCCGTCTCCTGGCACTCGAGGCTGATTTCAAACTTCACCAGCCACTTGATACAGCTGTTCCACAAGGTCAGGACTGAGAGGAGACAGGAGCCTGAACTGTTGTGTGGAGAGAGAGTGGGAGCCAGTGGGCCAGGACACAGCTAATCACATTGCAGGCAAGGGTGGCTGCCACAGGCTAGGACTCTCAGCCTGATCCCCTCCCCACACAGCTTCCAGCAGGGAACCAAGGCAAGACACCGATTTCTCAGGGTGGTGTTTGGAAGTTCAGCTGAGATTTTTAATTTCACTGCATCACAACTCAGCAAGCTGCCAAGTCAAGCTGGTTATTTAAATTTATCACCCACTCTCCCCTCTGCTGCTGGGTTGCTCTAGCTCAGCTGCATCTCTTTGCTCCAGCCCACTGCTCTAGGCTGCCGGTCTGGAACAGAGCCGACTCTCAACTAAGTGATAAAGAAAATGGGACCCACTAGTTGGGAAAATGGGCTGGGGGCACTCTGGCCTTGGGCTTCCTTAGTGTGGTTGCTTGGAGCTGCTGCCTTCAACCACTTTCATATCCTCTTCAAAGAACACCCCAGGGAAATGGCCTTAACCCTTGAGTGTTCCACAGACCCTCTGGTCTGGGACTCTATAGAAAGGCCTCTGCTACAGCCACTGTATTGTTCACTTCTTAAGTTTCCCAACACCAGTACCAATAAGAGTTCTGCTTCCCCATGGCTTTCTCTCTGGCCTTGGCCCAGGCTGCAGCAATAGGTGAGTCTGCAGAGACCCTGAAAGTGATGTTAATCTGGAAGGAGGAGATGAAAACAAGGTCTAGGATCCCCAAGTCACTGGGTGGGGGGGTTCTTTGGGGAAGTTCAAGGGTGCCTTGGCCTGGGCAAAGTCTGTTCAACAACAGACAGCAAGTTTCCTTCCCAGAAGCCATGGGTTGAGTTGGTGCTAAAGGGAGTTAGTGCTCACAAAGCCCCAGTGCTTCCCGGAGACTCTAAAGAGCACACGTGTCCTCAGAGCAGCTGCATAGAGTGGGCTTCACTGGCCTCTAGTGGGCATCACTACCAAGCACTGGGCAAGCCTTGCACAAATGCAGTTCTCAGAGGTGTGAGAGGAACGAAGGTGGTCTTCAGAAACAAGGGACTAAGCTTAGCACAACAGAGCTGAGTAAAAAATAACAGAGGAGCAGTTAACGCATAGCCACACCTTGCTCTGGAGCCAGAGACAGAGCAGGATGCGTGACACTGTGAGTTTCACACAGAGGTAAACCTTAGGGTAGGAATGTTGAGGTATAATGCACACAGACAGGGCATGTGATCTTGGACCCAAGAAAAAAACAGAGGCAAGACAGGGACAACACTGTCTAGGAACTGGAGAGCCACAGGCTTTTCCCCATGACCCAGGGAAATAAAGGAGAGGGGCACATGCCATTGTGAGAAACAGAGACATGAAAGCCCAGATGTAGAACTAAGTTCAAGTTCATGTCATAAGTAGCCGCAGGGAGCCCTCAAGCCAAGAAGGTACACAGAACTTTGTGCAGGGCAATGGTTCACTCTGGCGTTAGCAGGGATGCTGTGGAATCTACCCTGTAAAAACACCTTATGATCCAGGATGCAAGGGACTCCCATTGAGAAAGACAAACAGAAAGCCACCATAGAAGATGAGCTCACCATAAAAAAAGCTTTGCACACTCCATGTGACACTGAGCTACTGTGAGGGGGATGTTAGCAGAAGGGCAATTAGCATCCCCAAGGACTAGATAGCAATGGAATATCCCAGTGTGAAGATCAACTAAAGAAAAGATTCAACAGAAAGACTAGTTTTTATTTTAACCCAGATCTGGACCCAGGAGCCCTCCCCCCCCCTCCAACCCCCCCCCCCTAGTGCTGAGCCAACTGTCAGATAATGGAGACCCAAAAGGCCAATGGATGAAAAGGAGGAGGGGGGAGTTTGTCCTAGCTTATCCCGATTCAGAGTCTTCCCGGTAAAGAATCTTACTTATTTTGGATAATATTGAATATGAGAAGCTTCATGGTCAGGGCAGTGCCCTCCCTCCTCCACTGTGTGTGCCTGTGTGTGTGTTGCCCAAGTCAGACAGGGGAGGTAGAAGCTGTCAACTTTGAACAGAAGTGGGGAGGCTGGAGACGCCAGGTTCGGAGCTAAAGAGCAGGGGTGACCCTAGAACTCTGGAGGTTAGAGGAAGCAAAGCTGGTACAAACGCAGATGCAGCTCAGCAGTTTCTATAAGCTGCCTGCATAGCCAATGGAAAGCAAAGTGGCCCTCTGGCAGGTAGAACTGTGGACCCTGGGAAACCTCCTTCTACTCAAAGAGTCCTGAGCGCCTCCAGGGACCTCCCCTTTCCTGTAGTTAACAACCCCTTTCCAATGCAACTGCACTTCCCCCATAAAATAAACACATAGCCCTCGGCCAACCCCTTAGGGGTAGGTAATAAAAGCTCTGAAATGTTCCTCAAAGAGGCTGGGAGTCCCTTACTCCTGTCTATTGGCTCACAGCCCCTGATTATCTGGAGGAATTTAGGGCACAGACATCAGAGTTTCCCTCCAACTTTGAAAGAAGAAGGTGAGGCCAACTCCAGACATGTGGTAATAGGAGAGCCCACTCCCATGGCCACCAAGCCAAGCCAGAGGGCTTTCCTCTACACCTCCATTTAGGCTGAGAAGGCCCAAGGCATAGAGTTGAGGCCTCCTTTAGCTATCTCTGAGGCCTCTGGCTACATCCCTAAGGACCCCCAGCCCCAGACCTCACTGTGATTTAATTATGGAGGCATTTCCATAGCAATGAGACATTGACAAATATGCAGTGCCCTGGGCCAGCAGCTTAGGGAGGCATTGGATGAGACTCTTCTTTCTCTTTTTTTTTTAATCCAGTCTACCTTTTGAGGAGAAAGATGTTAAAAAGAAGAGACATGAACCCACTCTGGGGCTGAGGGCAGCCAGCTTAGAGTAGAATCAAAGATGAACCATTTTAACACCAACCCATGTCTGTTCCTAGCAGCCATCCTAGGGATGATGGGCTAGCCTCCCCAGGGGTGAGCCTGGGCACACATCGAGGCCACATAGGGAGTCATGGGGGAGATGAAGGATTTGGAGAATCTTAGCAAACACGTTCTGTGGCCTTCTAAGCTGAGCCTGAATTGGGTCCGCATCATGGAGTCGACACCACTTCTCTCTATCTTTTCTATCCATAAAACAAACCCAAGATGCTGGGTGTGTCAAACACTTTTCCTTCTTCATACATTCTCCCTGACTCATTTAGTGATCAGGGAGACTGGCCTGTCAGAATTCAAATCAAAACATTTGTCACAAACCTATGGTCTTTATTTTAAGTGCATACAGTACCCAACCCAGGTTAAGCAGGGCTGCCTGGGCAAACACCCTGTTTTCACAGTGAGGGAGGTAGGGAAATCCTTTCACAATGCTACGGGGTGGGTGTTATTTAGAGATGCTTACGGTAGCCCAGAGAGGGGCCTCTCAACACTTAGCTTGTTTACTCTGCTCTTTGGCGCTTCCTAAGAAGAGATTGCTTAAGGAAAAGACGGCTAACACAACCTTTCCCAAATGACCAGAATCGTGGACAGTGGCGTTCTAAGGAATGTCACAGGCACGCATGGCTCAGAAACGTCTTAGTGGCCTTAAAGCCACCTAGACAAGACTTGAAACCTGTTTCTCAGAGAACCGGATACTACAAGATGACAGGAAGGCCCTCCTTAGCTGTCGCCTCAGGACAAATAAGCCAATGCTTTTTTTTTTTTTTTTTTTTTTTTTTACCCAAGCTTTGTACCACCGCTACTGTCATTTCTGGAAAGGCTTTGCTGCCTTCAGCTTGGAATCCTTTGCTCTCCTCCCCAGTGGCGGCCGGGCTGCCTGGCAGAGGAGGAAATCCAGTACTGTGCTCCGAAAGCAGGCTAATGCTCCAGCAGCTTAAGCGCCCCACCAGCCTTGGGATTAGGGTTTCACTTACACAGAGCGCCTGAAAAACGCTGTGCTTTCAGAAGGATTAGAGCTGACAATTCAGTGCTCTCCGGGAGCAAAATAAAGCCAGAGAGGTCCTAGGAGACCCAGAGTATCAGGAGACTGTGCAAACAGGCTTACCCTCTGCCACCCAGCATGGGGGTCTCTCGTACAGTGGGCTGGTGAGTCCCTGGCCCAACCTCCTGAGTGCCAGCCAGCCCCTGCTCAGCTCTGCTCTTTATTTGGAGTCAGAGAAAAAAAAAAAACAGTCCCGGGAAGCAAGCTGAGTATTGGAGATTTCTCTTCCAGACTCTCGGTTTCTACCTCTGTAAATGAGCCAAGTTTCCTTCCAGCCCTTTGAGTGTGTAGTTCTCAACAGCACTCCTCATCTTCTCTCAGGCTGAGACAGCAGCTCATTCATGGCCCTGCTGCGTTAGAGGAAGCCCCTTCCTGTGGGTCCCTGTGCTGTAGGACACAGCCCTCCAAGGGCCTTGTGTGAGGGGAGGAGGTGGAGACAGCCCGACTAGTTGTGTCCAGATGTTTGTGGTCAAGGGGCAGACCTCACTGAGCCAATGCAGATCTAGCATCTCTGCCTAGGACAACCTGGGATGAAGGTCCAGCCTTTAGAGGACAGTCACTCAGCTAGAACAGCCACCCTGAACTGTGAGCACAGCCCCCTCTGCTGGAGCAGGAGTAGGTGGGAGTAGGCGAGCCAAAACAGGGGCCTAGGTGGGGTCCTCCCACGGGCACAAAGCTCTGTTCTAGAAGGCAAACTGTGGGAGAGTCTGGGACTCCTAGAAATAGAACCCCAAATGAAATAGAAAATGGTTCTCCTGTCTCTTGAAAGCAGATTCAAAGATCACTGTTTTAATACACTATATACAACTTGCAAATGCAAAGATAAAATATATTTAGGCAGCAGTTTAAAAGTCGGTGACTATATTCTTGTGTGTATTATAAATGTCTTGTGTCCCATGTGAGCACAGACCTCCAGCCTTGAAGACCTCATTTTCTGAGAGGCAGACAAACTTGAGGAGAGGATAGTAAAACAAGAGTTATGTTTTCTGGCCTTAGGGCCCTCCACGGTGTCAAATGGAGAGCAAAAATGCTTATTTTCAGAGAAAGGTGCCAAGAAAAAGCATCTCTAAACTCTGTGGCTATAACTTCTGCCATATAAATCTGTGTCTAATAAGCCTAGTTGCAAAAGCCATAAGTAGCAGCAATTTCTGCTTCCTGGACAGCCTCCTTCTGCTTAGTCCCTTGGTCTTCTCAATGCTGGCACTGGCCTGGTCTTGAGACGTCTGATGCTTCACACTTTGCTGTTTCTTTCTTTTAAAAAAATTATTTCTATTAATTTAATTATGCGTCTGTACATATTATGTGGGGCGTGGGGTACAGGGTCCATGTACATGAGTGTAAGCACCCACAAAGACTGGGGTGCGCGGCCCTTCCGGAGCTGGGATTACAGGCAGTTGTAAGCTTCCTAATGTGAGTGCCGGAAATTGAACTTAGGAAAATCACTATATGCTCTTAATTAGCGAGCCATCTCTCCAGCCCATTTTTGCTGTTTTGTATATAGTTTTATTAATGTCATTCGAATAGTTGCAAACAGATCAGCTTCTTATACCAAAGAACAGAAGTTTTCTTGTTTGCTTGTTTTATAAACATAACTTATTCACTTTGGAGTGATGAATGCTTTTGAGAATACAAGTTTTTAAAATTTATTTTTATTTTATATGTATTTGTGTTTTATCTGCATATATGTCTGTATGAGGGTGTCAGAGTTACAGTTATGAGCTGCCATGTGGGTGCTGGGAATCGAACCTTGGTCCTTTGAAAGAGCAATCAGTGCTCTTAACCACTGAGCCATCTCTCTAGCTCTGAAAACAAAATTTTTTACTACTCAGAAAGAGATATGTATGATAACACTTATGTAAAGCTTTCTGTGGACCCTTGAAATATATATTTTGGTGCCTTATCAAACCCATAAACTCCAATCTCAAATCTCCAACTGCACAAAAATGAAGCAAGCTAAAACACACAAGAAATAAACAGTCTTAAGCCTGGAGTGGTGGCACACATCTTTAATCCCAGCACTGGAGAGGCAGAAGCAGGCGGATCTCTGAGATTAGGGTCAGCCTGGTCTACAGAGCAAGCTCCAGGACAGCCAGGACTACACAGAGAAACCCTGCCTCAAAAAAAGAAAAATAAGAAAAGAAATAGGAAACAGAAACAGATAACCCAAGATGTCCTCTCATAGGATAGGTTGTTTATCAGGTTACTTTTTCCCAGACCAAATAAGCTCTGTTTTTAGGTCTGTCAGATTTGGTAATATCATTGAAGTATCGATCTCCTGGTCTATGACTTATGTAGTCCAGGCTCCTCTGTGGATGAGCTATGAACCCTGACCACAATCCTTAGCTCCTCTGTGTTTCAGTTTCTTATTTGAAAAAAAAATCAGGAATTAAAACTAGGTCAGCTGATAGAACTGGTAAAAGACGTAAAGGAGGCAACACAGTAAGACACTGAAGGCAGTTGCCTAGCACACAACAGTTGCTCAGTGCATTCTAGAGGGACCAGGAGCAGAGAGATGACTGACCCAATACCCAGCAAGGTGGCACAAGTGATCTGATGACTCAAAATGTCTAATCTCTCCATCAAGTCTGGCGCTTTGCTTCTGTCCGCACTTGGGAGAGAGGCTGCACTTAGGATCCTCCAAAACAGTTGATTTGCTCTGGCCCATTTGCTAAGGAATGCCTGACGAAAGTGCACTGTCTGATTCAGACAGAGCGGCTGCTGCAAAGATTGGCTTCGGAGTCTTCAGGGACTACTACAGTTGAACCATGAAGGCATCCTCACCAAGTGCCTCGCTTCCAACACTTCTGGGTACTTTAAGAGCCTCCACTACTCCTGCTTGTCAGGGAGGCTTTTTGTGTTAGAAAACTCTCAGAGGAACTGAAGACACCACCCCATAGAGTTTTACTACAGACCTTTCACGCACCTGTTCATTCCTGTGTCCCTTTCCTTCCCTGCCTCTACTTAACGGCTACGTAATGGTTAGACGCTTTGCTTGCTGGCAAACTTTACTTTCTTGTTGGCTCTTTTGGGGGAGTATCTGGGTCCGTGTTGTCGTTAAAGGCGGTGTGGCATAGACATGGCTTCTAATGTTGGTGCTAGCGTTGACTGGCCATGGAATCACAGGAGAGCCATTATGCCCATGTGCCTCCATCTTCTATCTTTAAAACAAGGGTGTGGTCTTCCAGAAGACTCATCTTTGAAAGCAGAAAGAAAGCAAGTGGACAGCATGAAATGCCCAGTCTCTCCTAGGAACGTTGAGTTTCTATCCATTTTGATCCCCAGTACTATTTTTATGTTCCTGGCATTGTCAGTGAGCAAAGCAAGGGTTTTGCTGCTTCCTGTCTTCCGTGGGATGGCACATATTTTATAACTGACGTCCTCTGACGGGAAACAGTTTTTCTCCTGTTTCTGTGATTCTGCCCGTGTAAAGGAGATGGCCAAGCCATCTCACAGTTTCAGAGTCCCCCACCCCACCCCCACCTCTCTGTAGCACTGTGGTAACCAGTGCTCTGTCAGCTTTTCCATTTCCCATTGCTATTCCCTACTGAAGGAGGCTTGCTCGAAGAACGCTGCTGGGCAAATGGTATGACAGCCTCAGTAATTTGAAAACTTCCTGCATTGCCTGCTTTCCATTATTGACAATGGTGTTCCAGGAGAATCTATGACTCTAGCAAGACTTTGGTCAATCTCTCTCTGCTCTTCTGGTGTCAGCTGTGTACTAATGAAGTCATTGAGCATGCTTTGTATGCAGTGGCTCCCACCTTGTTGACTTCAGAGGTCCTGAACAGGTACCTCTTTGTGGTAACACTGTTACAGGACAAACCACACACAAACACACACACACACACACACACACACACACACACACACACACACGTATGACAAACACTAGACATTTCAAATGCTTTTTTTCTCACTATGGGCCTCTTATCCCGACACTTTTCAAATCACTACCTGCAGACACAGGGTTTTGTTTTGTTTTGTTTTGTTTTTAAGTAGAATTTGAAAACATGCCTTCCAATCAAGTGTTCTGAGAGTGGCTCTCAGCAGGCAAAGCCTTCTACCTGCTGAAAGTTGAACATACCATTTTGCAGGCGAGATAGCTGTGGGAATAAACTGTGCAAGAGGATTGCCTCCATGTTAACTGGGGAGACAGCTTCTGAACTACCCATCCCATCCTTTCTTTGTCTCCTCCAAATGCTGTCAGGCTTGTGTGTGTGTGTGTGTGTGTGTGTGTGTGTGTGTGTGTGTGTGTGTGTGTGTGTGTGTGTGAATACCTTCCATTATACAGAATTTATGTTCAACTAGCTACAGGAAAGTTCAAATGCATCCTATTTTTCTGTTATTAACAAAGAGGCCCAACATGAAAAGAAAAATAGAGGGAGATCAAAGAAAAGGGGTATAGAAGGAGAGGAGAGGTGTACGCTGCTTTCTGGTTGCTTTGTAAATGTTAAGATCACAGGGCCTGGAGGAATTGAGTTCTATGTCTCTCTAGCTTCAAAACCTTCACATCTCCCATAATCCTCTTCTCTTCTAAATCTTCTCTGACCAATAAATGTCATAGTGTTCATCTCTCTCAAGGAACTAATAGGCATTTCTTCTCGATGTGCACTTTGGGTCCTCTCCACTAAGAGATGGTCAGGAGATGTGTACTTTTTTTTATTATTATTATTGGCAATAGAAGTCAATACAAGGAAAGCTACCAAAGCAAATGCAAGCAAGTCGTGGTAGCACACATATCTGCACTTGTGAGTCTGAGGCAGGGGGATCACAAATCTGAGGCAAGCCTGGACTGGGTATAATAAGACTGCCTCAAAACAAAACAGAATATAACAAACAGAAAGCAAATGCAGATTTTTCTACTGCCTGGGATTTGGAAGGGACCCCCTCTTTGCTAGTTCTCCTCTGACTAGTGAGTTTCAGGAAACCTAAGGCATTAACCACACTCCACAAGTTTAAAAAAAGGAAATCGTTCTCTTGCATGATGAGTCCCCAGAGAGGAACCTATCACAGAAAATCTTTGTATGTAAAAATTCCACTCTCGTTTCTATTTACTTTTTAGTTTCTTAAACCTTGATTTATTTTCATGTGTATGGGTGATTTGCCTGCCTCTGAGTCTGTGCTCCACATTCCTGGTATCCAAAAAGGAGAGAAGAGGATATCAGATCCCCAGAACAGAAGTTACAGACCGTTGTGAGTTGCCATGTGGTTGCTGGGAATCGAACCAGGGTCCTCTGGGAGAGCAGCCAGTGCTCTTAACCATGGAGCCAACTCTCAGCCCCGTTTCAATTGATTTTTTTTTTTGAGGAAAAGATTCAAGCACATTTTATTCTGGCTTTGCTTCTCTACATAGATCAACACATATGAAGCAATTAGGAAGCCATTATAATCCATCAGGAATTGGCAGTGCATACAATGGGGTGAGTGGGGTGTGGGTAAGAGTTGATCAACAAGCACTTATTGAGAGTCAGCTGGGTTCTCAACTCTGCAGGACAGATCAGAATGTGGGTCCTACCCTTGAGTGAGTTATGGTCTGTTTGAAAATGAAAACCTCGGCATGAAGCAGCAGACCTGATAATGCATGTTGTCAATCATAGAACACGGATGTCATGGAAACCTGAAAGAAACTTCCAAGATGAGTAGAAGGATGGGGGATGTTGAGGCTTGAACTGGAAGAAAACTATAAGTAAGACAAGGAAAGGTCACATCAGAGCATGGGCATTTTACATGGGGAGGTCAAAACAGCCAGTAGTGAGAAGCCGAGGTGGGCACAGACCAGGAGGGTACTGAGTGTCTGCAGGGTTTCCATCTAAGCTGCAGCCTACAGGGAATCAATGGCAGTGTTTATAAGGAGGTGGTCCTGTGAAAGCAATGTGTCCAAAGGGCTAGCGGATGCGTTTCAGACTGGTAAGAGGGAAGAATGTAGAGGCAGGAACACAAGCAAAGAAAAACCACTGCAGCAAGCCAAAGGCTGATACTCTGGAGTCAAACTATAAATGTGACAGGAAAACAGAGATGAACCTAAGAGAGGTAGCAGAGGAGAGTCGACTGCACATCGGAAGGGACAGGGGAGGAAGGCTGTGTCTAGGGCTCTGAAGTTCTAGATGTGTCTTCAAAAGGACCGGGCTTCTGATGGAGGAGCAGACAGTCTGCCTTTATTCCTCCTGAGTTTGAGGTGACAATTGGTCAGCTCCTGAGGATGCTCACATGGTGGACAGAAATGGAAAAGCCTGAGCTGTCCCTCTGTCCTCTTAGAGAAGGATGACTCTTTCAGGTGTGTTGGGATGGAGGTGAGAAAGCGCATGTATCTGAGGAGTGAAGTAGGCGATGTCTTCACATGGACAGTGGTGGAGAGACGCTATGGAATATAGAAGAGTCCCATGGACCTGACCATGATTAGGACCCAACTTAGCGGGGGTGGGGCGGGGAAAAGAACTAGGGGAGGTGTGCATAGTGCACTAGGGGAGGTGTGCATAGTGAACAAGGGAGATGCACATAGTGAACTAGGAGAGGTGTGCACATAGTGAACTAGGGAGGTGTGCATAGTGAACTAGGGGAGATGCACATAGTGAACTAGGGGAGGTGTGCACATAGTGAACTAGGGAGGTATACACAGTGCTATGACGTCCTCCAGCCACACCTTGCTTTCTTGGGGACAGATGGAGGTATAAGGAGCAGAATGGTTGTCTGGTGAGGAAGACAGGGGGATCTGCAGCAGAATCATGGGCCCCAGAAGAGGCTAGGCTCTAGTGTATGGGTGGGGAAGGTAGGAGGGAGCCAATGCTGTCCATGAAGACTGGAGTATGCTAGGAGGGGCAGAGAAGGAAGGGAAGCCTGTCACATGCAGCCATGTTCCAGAAGCAAAGCCTTGGTGCGGCTCTAATGTTGGCTCCCTTTGCCTCCCCCCTCACCCTGCTCCTGGCAAGGAAAGTCCTGCCTCCCATGCCCTGGGCTCTGTGTAATAGAGGCTCTGTATAATAGAGGTCTAGTCTCCAGGGAGGCTGCTGGTAGGGGGAGCAAAATTTTGCTCATTGGAACTTCGTCTGATCTGCTTATCCTCAAAGTTCCTGCTTCACTTCAGAGATGGTTTTCTATCGTGTAAATGCTACAATCATAGCAAAATAGCCCAAGGGTTAGTCCCTTGTCCTCCAGACCTAACGGGCTCAGCATCTACTGTTCCACTCAGAATAAAGAAAGCACCTACCCTCATAGAAGATGGTAATGGGGTATCTTCAAAGCCTGAAGGAAAGACAGGGGTTTGGGAAGAGGAGATGTAGAGGAGAGTAGACATGACAGAGGTCCACCAGAACAATCATAGCTGAGCATCTATAGAGAAAGAATAAAACCAGGTCATCTCCACCCATCTCCATCTGGGTTGAGGCTGTTGGAGATACAGACAAGGGCAAACACACAATGCACAGATACACAATGAGCAATATAAAACAGAGGTGTGCATACACACACACACACACACACACACACACACACACACACACACACACACACACGTAGACATTTGGATCCATATCCAGGCACTCAGGAGTCCGAATGCCTGAGTGCTCATCTCCTTCCTCTCTAAGAGCATCCTCTCCCTAGAGCATCCCAGAGCGAGCTGAGGCAGGCCCCTCTCTTCTAGGCCTCACTCCTTCCCCTTTGTGTTTTTCCAGGTCGTGATATGACGAGCACCACTCTACCTGGTTACCCCCCTCATGTGCCCCCCACTGGCCAGGGAAGCTACCCTACCTCCACCCTGGCAGGAATGGTGCCTGGTAGGTGACAATGCTGTAGATGTCTCATCTGGGTGGGGTTAACTAAATTGTGGGAGAGCTGCTAGTGGACTGTAATCTGTGGCTGGGAGTCGGGGGTTGGGGGGGGGGGGAGAACCAACAAGCCATTGTTCTGCAAACCATTGTCCTTCTATGGCCATAGCTGACTCTTTAGAAGCAATGCAAGGAGGAAGCATACAGAAATGTTCCCTTGTCAACACAGCTTTAGGTTATAGCCCTTCCTCAGCACCCATCCGTCCAAGTCTATGCCTAACTCAGCTAGCTGACACTGCCTGGAAGAGCCTGCCCTGGTTTCCATGGAAACTTGGAACCAAGGACCATTTTCAGGGGCATGGCAGTCATTCAGACAAAGCCATGCTGGTCTACACCAAGCCAGGGGAGGAGACCACTGTGGAGAACCAATCCCAATCTAGAGAGAAGGAAGCTAGTCTCAAAGTGGACAGGAGGGAACCAGAGAGATGTTAGCTTCAGAGAAAAATTAGCTACAACAACTCCACATGTCTTCAGAGGACCCAGGTCCTCTGTGCTCCTCTGAATCTCTAGTGTACCCTTTTGCTGAGAGGCACTGGACTTGGGTTTGGGGTTCAGGAAGCAGCCTGGTGGCTGTCCTCTCTAACCTTCACCCCAAATGAGAGTGGCTTAAAGTCAAAGAGAGTTGAAGTTTGGTGTTGAAACACCAAAATCTCTCACCTTAAGGTGGCTAAGACTCTCCCAGCCTGTAGTCCACTGTCTCTGGAGCCCTTTTGTATGCCCCACTCCTCAAGTTCAACCCTCACTGGTAGAGGGAGAAAGAGAGGACAGAAAGCTGGATTGGCCTTATTCATCAAGGCACGGCCCTGAGTAAGGGTTGAGAAACTGGGGAGCCCGTTACAGCCTGTTAAGAGAATAGGGCTGACTGAGAGAAGTTGGAGGTGCGGATGAAGGGATTGGGGCTCACACTTGGGAGAAGGCAAGTAGAAGCTGTTGGTGGGGGAGCAAGGGATGGCTCTGGAAGAAGATCCCAGCAGTGAGCAGGTGGAGGCTGGAGGAGGTCTTAGGGAGGTGGGGTGGTGGTGGTGAGGAAAGAGTGGGGAGGTGGGGGGTGGGGAGTCTACAGGGAGGTAGGGATGAGGGGAGCCGCAGAGAGCTCATGGTGGCAAGGGGGGAGTCGTTAAACAGAATCTAGTGCTGATGAGGAAATTACACTTGTTTCATTAGCGATGGGGAAGGAGATAGCTCAGTTCCTCTTGGTCACAGTTGAGCTCAGAAGCTCATTATCCTGCTGCACGCATGCTTTCCCTCCTCGTCAATAAACAGGCTTTCCAGTGGCTGCATCCCCCACCCCCACCCAGCTCCTTCTTGGAGTGGGGCCCCTTCTCCTCTACTTAACCCGCGGTTAGGGATCACTGTAAACAGTCTGGGGTCATCACACAGGAGAAAGGGCCAGGGGGGAAACCCATAGGCCTGGCCTTTCTCCTCCTGGAGGGAGGGAGGTAGCTCCCGAAGGCTCCCAACCCACTGTGCCCTCCACTGCTCACTGCTCCTGAGCCTGCGAGCAGTCCAGTGGATTCCCGCAGTTCACTTCCCCAGTTACGTGGCCCTTGTACTGAACCTCAGGAGGGAAAAGTGGGAGGGGTTATTTCCCAGGAGGGCACCACCACTACCACCTGCCTAGCTTTGGCACAGCTCTGAGATGCCATTCTTAGGGCTTTCTGGGACAAAGTGTCCCAGGGGCCTTCCTGCTCCACCTTCCCCCTCTCTCATGCTGTAGAATCCCTAAAGCCAGTGTCCACTGTAAAAGCTCTCAGCTCCCAATTTACTTAAGTGGGAGCAGCCAGACCAAGACCAAACCCTTCCTGGGCAGCGATCTCTTGCAGGAGAGCCCAGGCACAAACCCGCCCACAGATTCCCTCCATGCCTAGGTGTGCAGGGATCTGGCTGCTACTTGTCTATGGTGGCTGTCCCCATGCAGAGCTCGGAGTGTGTGGATTACCTGGCCTCTGGCCTGCTCCCAGGGGCCCTATCCCTGCTTGAAACACCCAAGACTGGGACTAGTGAGGACAGGACAGAAGAGGCCAACTGGACACGTTGAACGCCTCTAATTCCAGTTCCCCGCCCTCCCACAGGGAGCGAGTTCTCAGGCAACCCATACAGCCATCCCCAGTACACCGCCTACAATGAGGCTTGGAGATTCAGCAACCCCGCCTTACTAAGTGAGTACGCCACCTGGCAGGCCGGCGGCTCCCAAGGTCGCCTACCCGCTCGCCAGCTCGGGCGCGCAGGCTGCTTCGGGATACGGATCCCACTCAGGACCACCCCAATTCTGGGTACCCGGATGGGCCAGGGAGACAGGCCCATTAGAGCAGCGCCGGGTCCTGGGGATACCACCAGGACGCCTGCGCCTCCAGCCTCTTCCCTCCCCTACCTCTTGATCACTGGAGGGCTCTTAGCCAACAGTGGCCGTCGGACCCCTTGGGGGATCCGCAGCCGGGTGTCACCTGTCCTGTCCCTCTCCCGCCCTGTGGATGCAGCACTACTCCTGGGCATCTGGCCTCGGGGCCGAGCCACAGTCCTCCAGGCCTGATCCCGCTGGACCCGGGGAGGGCTTTTCTTTGCTTTTCTTTCCTTTTTTGTTCTCCTGTTTGTCCTCTCACCCAGCCCATTCTTCTCCTGTGTTAACTTCCAGGTTCCCCTTATTATTATAGTGCCGCCCCCCGGGGCTCCGCCCCTGCCGCTGCTGCCGCTGCCTATGACCGCCACTAGTTACCGCGGGGACCACATCAAGCTTCAGGCAGACAGCTTCGGCCTCCACATCGTCCCCGTCTGACCGCCCACCCCAGAGGGAGGGAGGACCGAAGCGACGCGCTGCCTCTCGGCCACCGTCCCTGTCCCACCCCCACCTCGAGACATCCTCCCCCAAGCCCCGCAGCCCTTCTCATCACCCTGTCGATGGCCAGACAGGACAGGTGGAGCCGCGGGTGGGACCCTCAGGCCCCAGCCCCGCCCGTCGCCCCTCCCCGCCTGCCTGGACCGCGGCGCCGTCCGGAAGCCCGCCCGCCTCTGGCCCGCGCGCCGTTTCTGTGACACACAATCAGCGTGGCCCACCCAGGGGCAGCCCACTTCGGACGCCCGGGAGTCGGGAGGCTTCGCTGGAGAAGCTGAGCAAGGGAAGCTAAGGAAAGGACTTTGTGCTGAAGGAGGAGCCGCCGGGGAGACCCTAGGGGGGAAATCCTGCCCCATCCCCCCTGTGCCTGCCAAGCTGACCCCGCCTTCTGTCTGCGCCCCGCCCCAGACGGTGGCACTGGGACGCAAGGGTCGGACTCGAGGGACAGCGTTTGGGGCGACAGCGTTTTCCAAGGCTGGTACCCAAGGCGAGCAGACGCCAACTGAGCTCATCCACCTGAACTGCCTAGTTCCCTTGGGCCTGCGATCTCCTTCTGCAGTGACTCTCCTCTCGGCCCCGCCTTGCCCTTACGTCAGCGCCTCTTCCACCTGCTGGCCTCTCACTTTTCCCTCCTGTGCTTCCTCGGCTCATCCCACGACACCTTGTGTTTGGTCCCAAGCACGCAGCCACGTCGGGGCCACCGCGGGAACCGTGTCCTCAGGCTGCGGCTGCGAGCATTGATCTTTTCCCATCAGTAATGCGCTGCCCACCCCCACCCTCCCATCCCAAACTCCCAACCTGCGGGCGCAAAAAGCCTGGAAGGAACTGACGACCGAGCCGCCCCAGATGAAAATCCGGGTCTCCCCGCCCCATTCCCCCCAAGCACCCCCTCCCCAGCCTTCCCTTGGGCAGGAGCTGAACAGAGCCTCAAAAAAAAAAAAAAGTCTACACTTATTTAATATGATGATGGTCTTTGCAAAAATGAACAAACAAAAACCCAACAGGCTGCTTTATAGAAAGACGGTGTGTGCTGTCGAGGCGAACCTCTCTCTGTACATAGCCCCTCCCTCTCTGCCCCGCCCCTCCGGGTACCATAGAGTCCCTGTCCTCCCGCCCCCCCCCCGCCCCCCTGCCTGTAGATACACCCTTCTGTCCGTGCTGTGAGAGTCGCCGCTCGCTGGGGGGAGGGAGGGGGGACACAGCTACATGCCCACTAAAGCACAGCACGTCCTGGGGGAGGGGGGCATTTTTTTACGTTACAAAAAAAAATTATGAAAGAAATCTCTATGCAAAATGACGAACATGGTCCCGTGGACACCTCTCGCCTGTTTTGTTGACTGTTTCTCTGTAATTCCGTGTTCATCGCCCTGCATCTCTCCCACTTCATCTCCCTTTTCTCTGCTACTCTCGACCCCTCTGTGTCTCTTTCTCTTCTTCACTTGTCTCTGTCTCGGTCCGTTCTGCCCCAGGCCTCCAAGGCTACATCTAAGATGGCAGAACCAACCTCGGGGCTTGGCCCCTTGTGGCCATGCCCCACGTGCCCGACCAGGCCACCCTGCCCCACCCCACCCTGTAGTTGCTCTCTCGGTAGCGGCGATGCTCCCTGCATGTCTCCTCAACCGTGGATCGTGACGACCCGAAATAACAGAAACAAAGTAAATAAAAGTGAAAAAAAAATAAGTAAATAAATAAATAAATAAAAATCCTTGAACAAATCCGAAAAGGCTTGGAGTCCTAGCCCAGAGTGCGCTTTCCTTCGAGCCATTTTATTTGAAAAGGAAAGCGAGAAAAGTGAACAATCTAAGGGAACTGCCGGCGCCCGACCGTGCTCCAGTGGCTGGAGCTGGATGGCGAGGGCAACGAGGTCCCAGCTTCGAGGCCCAGCCTGACCCAGTCTTGTGTGGAGCTGGCCGCGCTCCAGGAGTGCGGAATCCAGGAGAAGGCTTAGCCTTCCACAAGTCCCGGCTCCTCCGCCACTTTCAACGTGTCGGTTCGTTTTGATTATTTTTCCTTTCTTTCTCTCTTTCCTTCTTTCTTTTTTCTTTCTTTCTCTTTTCTTTCTTTTTTTGTGCACATGATAAATAATAATAAAAATAATAATAAAATTTTGTATGTCACTCCCCATGGCTCCAGGTTTGTCTCTCCCTGCCTCTGGAATAGGTCTGTCCTCGCACTGGTAAACCCTCGATAAGTCAAGGATCCAGCTCCGTTTCCACTGCGACCTCCTCTAAATTCTTGACCTAAGCTCCCCTGGACTGAAGCTGAACTCTGACAACAGTCCGGAGAAGGCTGTCCCTCAGCGCTACCTTCCCCTCCCCCACCCACCCAGGCCTTGGGCCAAAAAGTTTTGGCTTTCTGGAACTTCAGAGTAACTTTGACACTGCCCTTCTTTACCAAGTCAGCCTTGCCTTGCTGCTAGTGTCCTGTGACCACACTTAGAGGGGCAGGTTCCCCGAATGAGCAAAGTCTGGGGCCCTCTCTCCATGAGTGGTGGTTGCCTGCGGTCCTGTCTTCTCTTGGCTCCCAACGTGGATTCAGCTGCTCACTGGCACATTCATAACTGCGTCCTGTGTGCCCTAAGAGACCATAGAGGTTCTTTTTCAGCATTTATTTCTAGACCCTAAGAGCCGGCTCATGGGGCCTTGTGGACCACCAGGATGTCGCCTGGTGACCTCTCCATCAGCTGCTGAGAGTAGTGAGGGTGGAAGGTCTGGGTGTACTCAGAGAAGAAAAGCAGTTTAGGTGCCCCTGGCAGAGGAGGAGTGCTAGTGGGTGGGTCAGCCGATTCCTGCATATAAATGGAGTTTTGTTCTTCTGTGTGAGCTTATGTGTCCTAGAGGGGTTCTGGCAGCGAAGAAGAAAGCCAGTTGTTGATCTTTGTAAATACCTGGTATTTGAGCTCAGGTGAGAGTGGAGGACCTAGGTCTGTCCTTGTCTCTGTTCATGCTTAGGAAAAAAAAAATGATTTCCTGATTGTCCATGATTGTTGTACTCTATTGGAGAGACTTAGAAATGGCCCCCTGTCCATCTCTTTGGCATCCTGTCAGCTCTGGCTCTCTCCTCCTTGCCAACACAGCCTTGATGGTGCAGCTTTCACCTGCCCTCCACCCTGAGAGGCTTCCTGCTCAACTCTAGGAAGTTTCTGTAGCTAATCTTACTTCTTCATCACTGCCCATTTGAAAGACTTTTCAGTATCTGCTGTAGAGCTGCAAGCAGGATCTGGAAGGAGACTAAAGACACACACACACACACACACACACACACACACACACATCCCTACCCTGGCTGGGGCAGTGCCCTTCAGATACCTCCTCCTCCCCAGCATACCTTGCACCGGAGCAGTTTTTCCATCCTCATATTCTGTCACCCAGGCTTATCCATATCATGCCACCAGGGGAATACACGGCAAACCACCAACCTCTTCTCTCCTCTCCTCACCTGTGTCCCCATTCTCCTTCTCAAGAACTAGCAGTCCTACCTCACCCAGCCTTAGCCTTCAGTCTCCCAAAAAGAGCAACAACAACAAAAACAGCCCCTTCAAACTCTGGCTGTACTAAAACATCTGTAAAACAATTCTGGACGTTCACTCCAATCTAAGCATCTGTATGTATTTACGCTTCCCATAAAGGTACTAAGTGCATTATGAATGAAAAGGCAAGACATTTTGAGCCCTTTAGAAGACATGCACTCTACATCAGAGCGCCTATTCAGAGCTTCCAAACACCCAGCACTGAACTCCTGCTGATCACTGAGAGGATTCCTGGAAGCTGACAGGACACAGCAGTATTGGACCAAGGCTCAGTGGGTTTATCAGGATGCTGCCCTAGCCAGACACACAGGCACCTGGCCTTAGATACCTGCTTTTGCCTAAGCAACATCAAACTGAAAGCCAGAGACCTTTCATGAACACCCTCTGCGTCTGTTGTCTTATTTACTTCTGGTCTCCCTCCCACTGATAGACATGGGAGGTCACACTGTTACAGCGGCTGTTTCCAGGGAGAATTTTCCTTCCTAGAGTATTGGTTTCATCTTGAAATCAGCCTGAAAGCCCCCCAAACATGCTCTGGAGTCTCTGCCAGTTACTTAATCTAACCACAGCCCTTTCACCCATCCAAACACCACAAGGACCTCTCCAGCTTCAGTTTGCTTTCCCTAGAATTCTGTCTGCTAGCCATGTCCCATCTCGTTGGCATAGATTCCCAAGTGAGGTGTCTTAGACAGGGTTTCTATTCCTGCACAAACATCATGACCAAGAAGCAAGTTGGGGAGGAAAGGGTTTATTCAGCTTACACTTCCATACTGCTGTTCATCACCAAAGGAAGTCAGGACTGGAACTCAAGCAGGTCAGGAAGCAGGAGCTGATGCAGAGGCTATGGAGGAATGTTCTTTACTGGCTTGCTTCCCCTGGCTTGCTCAGCCTGCTCTCTTATAGAACCCAAGACTACCAGTCCAGAGATGGTCCCACCCACAAGGAGCCTTTCCCCCTTGATCACTAATTGAGAAAATGCCTTACAGTTGGATCTCATGAAGGCATTTCCTCAACTGAAGCTCATTTCTCTGTGATAACTCCAGCTGTGTCAAGTTGACATAAAACTAGCCAGTACAATTGACCCCTTGTCAACTTGATACACAAACACATCACTAGTAAGCTTCAACCATTAGTTTCTTTTTTAAAAAAGATTTATTTATTTATTATATGTAAGTACACTGTAGCTGTCTTCAGACACACCAGAAGAGAGCGTCAGATCTTGTTACGGATGGTTGTGAGCCACCATGTGGTTGCTGGGACTTGAACACTGGACCTTTGGAAGAGCAGTCGGGTACTCTTACCCACTGAGCCATCTCACCAGCCCTAACCAACCATTAGTTTCTTATTAGCCCCAAGATCTAAACAACTTTAAAAGTCCCACAGTCTTGTATATTAAAGTTTCGTCCCTTTAAAATGTCCAACATCTTTTAAAATTCAAAGTCTCTTAACTGTGGGCTCCACTAAAATATTTTCTTCCTTCAAGAGGGAAAAATATCAGGGCACAGACACAATCAAAAGCAAAAATCAGTCTCCAACCATCCAATGTCTGGGATCCAACTCACAATCTTCTAGGCTCCTCCAAGGGCTTGGGTCATTTCTCCAGCAATGCCCTTTGTAGCACACACATTGTCTTCTAGACTCCAGCTGCCTGTTCTCCACTGCTGCTGCTGTTCTTGGTGGTCATCTCATGGTACTGGCATCTCCAAAATGCTGCTGTCTTCCACTGTAACTAGGCTTCACCAATAGCCTCTCATAGGCTCTCTTCATGGTGCCAAGCCTCAACTCCTTTGCATGACCCCTTCAGTCCTGGGCCATCAATTGTAACTGAGGCTGTACCTTCACCAATGGCCTTCCAAGTCCTCTCACAGTGCCGAGTCTCAGCTGCTCTGTGTGACCCCTTCATGCTTTCAAAACCAGTACCACCTGGGTAACTCTTACATATTACCAAGTCCAGCCACAGCCCAAGGTACAACCTTGGCTATCTCTGGAACACAGCCTCTGTGCTCTCAGAAAACACTTCTCAGAAGATGCCACCTCAACGATGCTGGTCTCTTCTTAATCACTGTTAATTTCTTAGCTCCAGCTAACCAGCATCAATAGTCCCAGTAATGCAAAGTTTTCGCTTTAGTAGTTCTGGTATCTTGTTAATCACAGCTGATTCTTCAGCCCCAGCTAACCAGAACCACAGAATCTTCACAATCAAACTAGCAATGGCTCTTTAAAAAGTCTTTAATCTTCCCTCCAAAATTTCATAAGCCAGGCCTCCATCTTCTGCACTGTTCTCAACATTATCGTCCATGCTCCTACACAACATTCGACAGAGCTCTTAACACCGAATGGATCTTCTGGCCCAAAGTTCCAAAGTCCTTCCACAGTCCTCCCCAAAACATGGTCAGGTTGTCACAGGAATACCCCACTATGCTGGTACCAATATGTCTTAGTCAGGGTTTCTATTCCTGCACAAACATCATGACCAAGAAGCAAGTTGGGGAGGAAAGGGTTTATTCAGCTTACACTTCCATACTGCTGTTCATCACCAAAGGAAGTCAGGACTGGAACTCAAGCAGGTCAGGAAGCAGGAGCTGATGCAGAGGCCATGGAGGAATGTTCTTTACTGGCTTGCTTCCCTGGCTTGCTCAGCCTGCTCTCTTATAGTTTCCAAGACTACCAGTCCAGAGATGGTCCCACCCACAAGGGGCCTTTCCCCCTTGATCACTAATTGAGAAAATGCCTTACAGTCGGATCTCATGAAGGCATTTCCTCAACTGAAGCTCCTTTCTCTGTGATAACTCCAGCTGTGTCAAGTTGACACAAAACTAACCAGTACATGAGGTAACCAAATATAACAGTTTAATAGAGAGGGGAAAAGTGCCCCAAGCTAGGCAAACAGTTGGGGGACAAAGGCATGAAAGTATATGAGGGTGGCTAAAGTATCAGGAAAGGGAATGTCGGATGAAGTTTAAAAGTAGTTTAGTTGATACCCAGGACACTGGTAAGAATGTCAAAATGGCACCTGCCATTTAAAGAAAGCTGAGTTGTGAGGAGCTGGTGCGGCTGCCCCCCCCCAAGATGGCGCCCGAGATGGCGGCCAGGTCTTATGACCTGCGCCTGACTTCCTCATTACCTCTGACTTAGCCACATCCCAGCTGCCTGCACTATGCGGAAGCCATGCCTCAGCTCGCCTGAGGTGTCGTCACTTGCTGTGAACCAATGGACTGCTACTACATGACTGGGGTGATTGGGAGGAGTCAGTAGGGTATTTAAGGCGCGCCCCGTGGTTGTTCGGTGGATTCCCGTTCCTGCATTGCAATGTGAAGTGTTCCTGAATAAACCTGCTGGAAGAAGGACAACGTAGTGTTGTGTCTTTCCTGCTGGTCGGGGTGGATTCGACACTGAGTCACCTGCAGTCACATCCTGCCCAGGTACACAGCGTATCAGACTAAGTCCACACCAAGCCAGTGGTCCTTACTTTCTCATGAAGCAGAAGTAGGCAGTGTGGAGAAAATGAGGCTGTTTCCCAGGGGACACAAAGCCCCATGAAGGCCCAGAGAGGGTCCCCTGGTTTTCATCGGACCCCCTGATTTTCGTTGGAGCAGTAAAGTTATATCCATTCTATAAGGTGCTCAAGGTGAAAGCTCAAATCTTCCCGGTCTCCAATCTTTTTCATCCCACATTCATTTGATCCACCAGCAAAATCAGTCTCCATTAAAAATAGGCCCAGAGTCGGGTGGTGGACTTGGGAGGTATAGGCAGTCAGATCTACAGAGCAAGTTCCAAGACAGCCAGGACTACACAGTGAGACCCTGTCTGGAGGGGGGGGGGTCCATTTCCTACTTTTTGCACTGTACCATACTGTCCAAGCCACCAGAACTTGCAAAGAAATAAAAGAGGAAGGGAGGGAGGGAGGGAAAGAGGAAGGAAAGAAGAAGCCCTAGCTGGTCTTCCTGCTTCCATGTTCGCCTCCCAGGGGCAGCCAGAGACCCTCCCAACTCCACTCATGCCAGGACTCTGCTCTCTCAAACCTCAGCTGGTTCTTGCCCTGCTCAGAGAGAATTCTGACTGAGCTCCAGGCTCTCCACTCTCTGGCTGCTCATCGATGCTCCACCCTCCCGGACAGGCCACCGAAGGATCCCCTCCTATTACAGCCCTCTCAGCCCACTGTCCTCTCTGCTAGCCTCCAGGCTGTGTGTCAGTCATACCAAACGTGTACCTCCTGTCTGCCAAAGACACACTTGATTGCCTGGAAAATTCTTCCCCTGGATAAGCCCGTGATTGGCTCTCTCATTTCCTAATGTTTTCTACCCCAGTGTTACCCATCAGAGAGGCTTCCTAACCACCTTAAATAATTAAAGCAGTGCACGGAGACCGAGGATGTAGCTCAGTAGCTGAGCACTTGCCTAATACACATAAGACCAAAGGTTTAATCTGCTGTGCTGACATTAATAAATAAACAAATTATACAACGCCGCACGCTCTCTATTCGCTTCCATGCTTCCTCAGATTGTTTCAGCAGGACCTGGGAGGTTAGATGTTGGTTTCTTTGCTTTTGAGACAAGGTCTCACCATGTAACCTCAAGTGGCCTTAAACTCTCTATGTAAACCAGGTTGGTCTGGAATTCACAGAGATCTGCCCGCCTCTCCCTCCTGAGTGCTGAGTTTAAAGGTGTGCAGCACCACACCCAGCAGGCTATGTTATGTTTGTCTATCTCTTATCATGGGCAAATAGAAACCAAGCATAAAGGGATACGGGCAGCTTTGTGTTTGTTATATGACAGGCACCCATTGGGATGGCGAGGACAGTGTTTGACACATAATGGCTGTTCAACAAACACGACAGAAAAACAAGAATGAGGTGATGTGGGAAAATAATGTGTAAGCAAGAGGCTTTTGGTAGAGGTAGGAAGGAGGAACAGGTGAGAGAAGGAAGAGAATGACCAATGCGAGAGTAGCTGAGTTGCTAAAGGATGGTTCTAGAAGATGGCTGCTGTTCCTTCCACAGCTCAGTGGCTTGAGACTGATGAGCACCAAACTTCTCAAATAACTGTTCTACCCAACTCAAAGCACCAATCATAGTTCCCATGGGAGCCACTGGGCTGCACCGCTCCTTCCACGGACGACTGGCCATTCGAGGACCTGTGTGACTCTGTGGCACTCTCAGAGTGACACATCAGCTCCTGAGCACACAAGGGGCCCTGAGATTCCTATCTGATAATGAAGACTTCATGTCTCTGGCTACAGGGCATATGCCTCAAGTTAGAAACAGGTGAGGGAAGGAAGAGAATGACCAAAGAGGGAGTAGCTGAGTTGCTAAAAGAAGGTTCCAGAAGATAGCACCTTTAATCCCAGCACTAAGGAGGTAGAAGCAAGCAGATATCTGTGAGTTTGAGGCCAGCTTGGTCTACATAGTGAGTTCCAGGATGTGCAGATCCTGTCTCGAAGAAGAAAAGAAGAAGAAAAAGAAGTAGAAGAGGAGGAGGAAGAGGAGGAGAAAAGAGAAGGAAGAGGAAGAGGAGGAAGAGAAGGAAGAGGAAGAGAAGGAAGAAAGAAAGAGAAAGAAAGAAAGAAAGAAAGAAAGAAAGAAAGAAAGAAAGAAAGGAAGGAAGGAAGGAAGGAAGGAAGGAAGCAAGCAAGCAAGCAAGCAAGCAAGCAAGCAAGCAAGTAAGCAGTTTTTCTCTCAGCAGGGCTGTCACTTGGTCTTGGAGGAAAGAGGGTCTCCACCTGGACTGTGAGCTGGAATGATGAGGGTGCAGGAGTCATAAGAAGCCCCTCTGATGTGTTGCTGTGCAGGGACTGCCTGTCTGTAAGTGAGGTCCATCAACCAGAGACTCGAAGAGCTAAGGGGAGAGCCCCAGAGAGGCCTGCCAATGCAATTCAAGCATCTGGATTCCGCCGGATCTGAAATAAGGCCTATTTTGGGGTTGTCCAAGGCCAGAAGCCAATGCAGTTCCATTTGCGGGCTTAAACAAATGTATATCAGTCTGTCATTTGCAACCATGAAGCTCTGACCATGAAATTCTGAGACCATGAAACCCCGTTAAAAGTTTTAGAATTTTTTTTCCTACAGGCAAAAAGAGCATAGCTTTATGTGTCTGCTCTTTGGAAGAGTGATCTGCCAATAACATGGACTAGGACATAAGGAGAGACCATGAATGGAGGAAGAGTATGTGAAACTGGTAATTCGGTGAAGCCAGAAGGGATGGGGACAATTTGAAAATCAGATGGGAGCTGAAGGAAGCAGGGATGAAGATATGACAAGGCTATATGTACTTTTACTTACTTATTTTTATTCTTAATGTGTGAGTGCCTGTACATACACTATACATGTACTATACATACACTGTACATACATTATACCTACACTGTACATATGCTACACATACATTATACATACACTGTACATATGCTATACATGCATTATACATATATTATACACACTGTAATTATACACACGGTAATACACTATACATACACTATACATACATTATACATACACTGTACATACACTATACATACTCTATACATACATTATACCTACACTGTAATGCACTATACATACATTATACCTATACTGTACATACACTATACATACATTATACCTAAACTGTACATATGCTATACATACATTATACCTAAACTGTACATACACTGTACATATGCTATACATACATTATACATACACTGTAATATGCTGTGCATACACTATGCATATACTGTACATACACTATACATATACTCTACATAAACTATACATACATTATACATACACTATACATGCACTGTAATGCATTATACATGCATTGTACAGACACTATACATATACTGTACATGCACTATACATACATTATACATACACTGGACATACACTATACATACATTATACCTACACTGTACATACACTATACATACATTATACCTACACTGTGCATATGCTATACATACATTATACATACACTGTACATACACTGTACATATGCTATACATACACTGTAATACACTGTGCATACACTATGCATATACTGTACATACACTATACATTCATTATACATACACTGTACATACACTATACATATACTCTACATAAACTATACATACATTATACATACACTATACATGCACTGTACATACATTATACATGCATTGTACATACACTATACATATACTGTATATACACTATACACACATTGTACATACACTGTACATACACTATACATTCATTATACATACACTGTACATATGCTGTACATACACTATGCATGCATTATACATATACTGTACATACACTATACATATTCTGTACATACACTATACATACACTATGTGACAGCAGAGGCATTGGATTTCCTGGCGCTGGAGTTGCAGGCAGTTGTTACCTGATTTGTGTGCTGGAAACCAGGGTCCTCCACAAGAAAAGCAAGTGCTTTTAACCACTGAGCCATCTCTCCAGCCCCTGACAAGGTTACACTTTTTTAAATTAAAAAACAAACAAACAGAGGACACATTATATGAACGAGAAGGCAAGAAATGTTCATGTGTGCATACATGTGTACATATGAAAGGAAAATAACTCTAGTGTAAGCAGTTGAGACGTCTCTGAAAGAGAGCGGTGTGGGTGAGGCCAAAGCAGACACCCAGATCCTTGACACACAGATGCACGGTTGCCTCATGAAGAAGTCAAATGTGGTTCTTTTGATTCCGCCGCAGTGGTTGAGAGGCCTTTGGGTTTGTTACAAGGAGACACCTGGTGACCTTTTGAGAGCACAGACCTCACCCTGGGTTCTCAGAGGGCAGTGGTTCTCAACCCTCCTAATGCTGAGACCCTTGAATAGGGCTCCTCATGTTGTGGTAGCCCCCACTAATAAAATTATTTCCTTTGCTACTTCATAATTGAAACTTTGCTGCTGTTATGAGTCATAATGTAAATGTACGTATTTTCTGGTGGTCTTAGGCAACCCCTGTGACAGGGTCTTTTGACCCCCAAAGGGGTCACCACCACAAGTTGAGAAACACTGGTGTGTAGGGTAAGGAGCCTGAGGATGTAGGGGACAGAATGTAAGGATCCTTAGGAAAGTTGAAAGGGAGAATGGGTGGCCAGGTGGTGTGGTCATCGAGCTCAGGAGCCGGACTCTGCTCCAGCTGAAGACTACGTGGACAAACTTGCAGACGTGGGTAGGGGGGATGGGCAGAAGGAAGCTTGAAGGAACGAGGTGAGGCTATAGCCAGGCAGTGTGTGGGGCCTACAGGGTACTGCTGTGGAGGAAAGGCGGCACAGGAAGGGGAGAGGAGGAGAGAGAGTTGAGGTAGAATATTAGGAGATATAGGATTGCCTCTCAGATGAGGAGAACAAAGCTGGACCTAGCCTTGAGGAAGCCAGAGGATTATGGGAATTCTCTTCTAGAGATTGGGAAGGAAGTCCTGCAAGGGCAGAAGAGCCGTGAGTCTGGCGGCAGATCTATTGCTCCCTGTGGTACCATCCTTTATGATGCAACATCTAGGCTCCCACGATTTCATTCCCTTCCCATGCCCTGCCCCCACCCTCCCACCATGTCCCTATCCTTTATGTGACCTCCCTAATAAATTGAATCCCAGCATCATCTTGAACCTCTCCGGTCATTGTGACTGTCCATTGCCAAGGGCCGGGACATGGCCTCTGCTCTCATGTGTAGAAGAAAAAAATTTTACACAGGATTTCCCATCCGTACATGTTGACCTAGAAGCACAGCAGAAACCACGTGTAAGTGCACAGGTTCTGCTGAGTCAAGAGTCAAGGGCAGAAGAGACTCGGAAGTTGACCCACAAGGTCAGCACAAGTGTTAACAAGTTCTTCCCTCTCTATATACCGCTGACTCCTAGTGGAAGCTGACAACTTCTAGGTCTTTCTCCCACTTTTCCATTTTAGTTGCAGGTGTACTAGTGATTTCTGTGGCCAGGAGAAGTACTGGTATGTTCTGGTGGCTTCGTGTAGGTTGGGTAGGCAGTGGGGTGTGCTCTAAAGGACAGAAGGGGACTGAATAGTCCGTTCCCATTTTTCCATTCGCCTTTCCTTCCTAGAAGGAAATTTTCATTTTTCCTTCTTCCTTGTGTCTGCGGAAAGGTCTCTGGGATCAAGAACATAAGTATTAAGGCAAATGACAGTAGCCTGTGGGGACCTTTAAGGGTACAAGGTAAGGTCTCTAGGGAGGAGGACAAAGGAAGCAGCTATTTGGGGCCAACTGAATTTCCACCCTCTCCCCATTGCCTGCCTGCCCACAATATCCTAATTAGCTAGTCCCTGCGGTCCCTGTTAGCCAGGCCGGCTGAGCGCCCAACTCCCTGGGGACTAACCCAGAGACTAATCAGCCCTTGGCTACTTCATGAGAATGTTTAACTCTCTCTCTCTCTCTCTCTCTCTCTCTCTCTCTCTCTCTCTCTCTCTCTCTCTCATACACATCAAGAGCCCCATAGCAGACATTAGGGTTAGTGTAGGGCAATACCAAGTTCTCCCAATGAAAACACCCGAACTTTAAGTGATGGAAGGGTTGAAGTGAAGCCAAAGTTTGAGGGTTCCTCTCCAGTTTGGGGCCTTCTCTCAAGCTTGTGGGACCAAGATGTGTAGCAAGGGATGGAGCCATGATTGGGGTGCTCTATGGTACCCCAAGTCCTTAGACTTGTGCCTCTTGGGCCCTTTTGTATAGCCAATATTTACCGGAACCCAGAACCTCCTCCCCCATCTCAGTCCCCTTCCTAGTCTATCTCCCCACCCCCTAACCCCCGACACCAGCACTGTCAGCCCAAACACATGATAAATTGCCCTGTCAACAGAATTCATTCAGGGACCAATTAATTCCACAGAAATGAACCAGGAGCCATCAGTTGCTGAAAAACTCAGAGTGCAAAGAGCGGAGGGAGGGGGTGCAGGCAGGGGGTGGGCGGCAGGGGAGGGGATAGGGAGGCTGGGGAAGTTAGTCTGACAGAAATTGGTCATTTAATGCTTAAGTGCACGCTAGACAGCCCTGTCATCGCCCGCGGCCCCCGCGCGGGATTAATTATCAGAGGAGGAGAGGGCAGCCCGGCCTAGCCCAGCCGTCTGTCACCAATGAAGGCTGGAGTCACCCAGGCCTTGGGCCACCCTGGGTCCACTTCCAAGACTTCAGATTTCCTGATTCTCCAGCTTCGAGGCCCCTCCTATCTCACTCAAGGCCCAATCACATTTAGTCATGGCCTTGCCACCAGCTGGCCCAACCAGAAAGACCTTCTCAACCACTTAACTGAGTTAGACACCATAACCCCTTATACTTCTGTCATTATCCTCAGCCATCTTAGGTGACTGTGTGTAACCCAAAGCACAATTGTCCCATTCATTTATTCTAATCCGAAGGAATGGTACCACCATCCATTCATCGGCACAAGTCAGCATTCTGCCAGTCATCCTCTCACTCATCCCTCTTATCCAATCAGAAGCCAGATCTTAGGCGTTCAATGCCCTGCAACTCTAACGAATCTAGTTCCCTTCCTTCTAGCTCTCTTGTTCCACTCAAGGCTGAGCCATCACGGCCTCTGCCTCGAATCTAGACTTAGAACTACTGTAATCATCCACAATGCAAGTAACATCATGCCATGTCCTTCTATCACACAGACACACGCGCGCGCGCACACGTACATGCAAACACATACATCAGTGCTCTTTGGTAGACTACCATGAGCTTACACATCTCATCCTAACCCTTAAACAACTTACAACCATGTGCGATAGTCTTCCTTCGCCAGCCAAACACATCTCTAGCAAGCTTCCCCAGTCTCTCTGCCTCCACCCCGACTGACCTTCCTTGCTGGCATTAATTAGTAAGCTCTATTTTCTTAGCACGAAATACTCCTTCGGCCCCCGGATCTCACCAGCAGTAGCAGCGCCGCCATTCAGTTAACTAGCTCCTAGCTATTTTCCCAAACTCTGATTAAATATTTTGTAGGCAGGAAGCCTTTTCTAACTCTTTGGTGTAGTTGTATAGCTCCTCAAACTTCCATGATTCATTCACTCACTCACTGGTCACCTTAGTAACTGTGCATCTATTCTTTCTTTTATGTGTATGTGTGTGTGTATGTCTATATGACTGTATGCCTTGTATGTGTAGGTGCCCAGAGAGGCCAGAAGAGAGCATCAGATCCCCTGGATCTGGAGTTACAGGTGGATATGAGTGTCTAATGTGAGTGCTGGGGACAGAATTTGGGTCCTTTGGAAGAGCACGCAAGCTCTCCTGTGGAGCAATCTCTCTGGCCTCTTGTTTTTAGTCTTTTCACCAAAATGTGAATGAGAATGGAGTCCATATGTTTATTCTCAGAACCTAGCACTTAATAGATACTGTCCATACCCCACTCCTGCCCTCCACCACAGGCTTGCTGAATGCAAGTGCAAGGAAGGCGTGTGAGTGGTGAACTGTGCTCGAGGAGGCATTGTAGATGAAGGTGTCCCGCAGTCTGGTCAGTGTGTTGGGACTGCACTGGATGTGTTTACAGAAGAGCCACCACGGGACCGGGCCTTAGTGGGGATGAGAATGTCATCAGCTGTCCCCACCTGGGTGTCAGCACCAAAGAAGCCCAGAGCCACTGTGGGGAGGAAATCACACGCAGTCCAGTTTGTGAACATGGTGAATGGGAAATCTCTAACAGGGGTCGTGAACGCCCAGGCCCTCACCAGTGCCTTCTCTCCACACACCAAGCCTTGGATTGGTCTGGCAGAAGTATTGGGCACGCTGATGCACGTCTGGGCTGGCTCCCCTAAAGGGATCATCCAGGTGGTTACACAAGGAACATCTCTGAAGAATGCTGAGACCTGCCTGAGCCCTGCAGTCATTGTTGGCCTTCTGAGAGAAGCATCTAAGCAGGCAGACGAGAACTTGGTGAACGCTAAGCTACTGGTAAAAGAGGCTGGCCTCAATGTCACCACCTCCCACAACCCTGGGGCTCCAGGGGAGCAGAGCAGCAGGGAATGCCTCCTGACTGTGGCCCTGACAGGTACTCCCTACCAAGCTGTGGGCTTGGTCCAGGGCACCACACCAATGCTACAGATGCTCAACGAAGCTGTCTTCAGACCAGAGGAGCCACTACACAGGGGACAACCCCTGCTCATATTCCAGGCTCAGCCCTCCAACCCTGTGATGCTGCCCACTATGATCAGCCTCCTGGCAGAGGTGGGTGTACAGCTGCTGTCCTACCAAACCTCCATGGTGTCTGACAGAGAGCCCTGGCACGTCATGGGCCTCTCCTCCCTGCTGCCCAGTCTGGAAACATGGAAGCAGCATGTATTGGAGGCTTTTCAGTTCTGCTTCTGACCCTGGGGCTCAGCACTCTCAGCCCTACAGGCTCTTCTGAAGAAACCCACTCACTGTGACCTATAGGGAGAGGTGATACACAGAACCAGGCTATCTGCATGAAATAATATCTAGTAAAGAATCTTAGGGGGCTGGCGAGATGGCTCAGCGGTTAAGAGCACTGACTGCTCTTCCGAAGGTCCTGAGTTCAAATCCCAGCAACCACATGGTGGCTCACAACCACCCGTAATGAGATCTGACGCCCTCTTCTGGTGCATCTGAAGACAGCTACAGTGTACTAATGAATAATAATAAATAAATCTTTTTTAAAAAAAAGAATCTTAACTCCAAAAAAGAAAAGAAAAGAAAAGAAAAGAAAAAAGAAAGGAAGGAAGGAAGGAAGGAAGGAAGGAAGGAAGGAAGGAAGGAAGGAAGGAAGAAAACACTTGGATGAATAAATGTCTGGCCCTGCCTTGGCTCAACCCCTAGTCTGACTTAAGAGCCTGGCTCCTCAGAATCAGGAGTCTATTGGTAGCCCAAGGACAACTAGGAGGCTAGAGAGGTGAGAATATTTTAGAGACTTTTCAGCCAACTTATGATTCCATGACACTGATCCAAAGAGCTGTGTTGAATAGGCTCAGATTGATTAGGGGGGAAAGTTATAGCCTCAGAGAAAAGGGCCAGGATTGGAAGTAGATGGCTTGGGGGTAGTCAGTTTGAGGGCAGTCAGGTTGGGGGAAATGACAGACTTCCTAGAAGATCAAAGATAGGGTCTGTGTAACACAGGCTTTACTCAGAGCCTATGCCAGCTGAAACTATGTGTTGGCAGGGGACACAGTTGAAATGTTCCTAAGCTGATGACAGAGTCATCAGATGTTGAGATCACAGGACTTGGATACTAACTGGGTGACAGAAAAGAAGTGCAATTTACAAAGGGTGATAAGTACACAGGCTGTGTTTGGCCTTCTCTCTGCCTACTTCTTGGAATGATCAAATGTGAAGTGTTATTTGAAAAGTTCATTCTGGCTACTGGACAGAGTGGTTGAAGGAAAAGTTGAGGCAGAAGACCATTAGGAGACTAGCACATCATGGGTGCTGTGATTAACATCTGAAATGAACCCCATAGGCTGGTGGGTGTGTGTGTGTGTGTGTGTGTGTGTGTGTGTGTGTGTGTGTGTGTGTGTGTGTGTTTTCCTGAGTTTTCAGGAGGCTGTAGAAATTTCAGAAGTGGGACTTAGCTAGTAGAAGTGGATGACAAAAACGGCAAGAGGGTGACTCCTTAGTTCCTTGCTCTCCTCTGGCTCTTTGCTTCCTGATCGCCTATGATGTGAACGGCCCTCGACATGTATTTGCCACCATGACACATGGTGATCTGCTAGAATTTCCTGCCCATGACAGACTAAATCCCCCTGAAGCTGTGAATTACAGTGACTCTCTTCTCCCCTAAGTTGTTCCTGTGGAATACTGTGGACACAGAAGAACAGAAGTGATCAATACAAAAAGCAAGGAGGAGGAGGAGGAGGAGGAGGAGGAGAGAGAGAGAGAGAGAGAGAGAGAATAGGATTGACATTGGCCTGTGGGCACTGACACCAAATATCTGGGTCCAAGAAGATCTTAATGCAGACTCACTAGAGTAACATATCTAGACTCAGTTACCAATTAGATATGAAGATGAAGAAATGAGGCAGAGCAAAAAATGACTACCTCCAAGCTGTGTTCCATGAACCTGGATCCTGGTAGATCCATCCACAGAGATGAAAAGAGGGTCTGATTTGGGACTGCAAAAAAGGAGCATGACTTTGGATATTGAGAATCCCATGCCTGAGATGGGCATGCCTGGGCATGATGCCCCATAAACAGAGTTACAGGGAAACGACTCAGGGCATTGGGAGATATATACTTCTGCCCCAGTCTTCTACCCACTACATTTGTATTTCAGTATGATTGGTCCTTATAATTCTTCAACTGAATAATAGTAAAATACCAAAGCATAATAATCCCATAATATGGCAAAGATGTTTCCCCATAAAGGGGCAAGTGAAGATGTAGGGTGGTAATGATACATTCTAGAAACAAGATAACCATGTCACAATTTACTAATATTAGCCAGGAAATGATGGGCCAATGCTACAAGTTAACAACTGACAGTGTAATTGAGTAGCTCAGTGGTGATGTAATGGATACAATGTCATGATGGAAGATACAGTACTAATGTCTCGTGACATAAGATAGTCTCAAAAACAGTGGAAGGAAGGGATTGGATATGTTAGACCAAGGCCCCAGAATCCTAGAAGAAGAAAGCATTCATAACTTTGGAAAGATGCTTCCTCCAGGTACAACAGAGGCTAAAAGTGGTTGCTGGAAGGATTCTCCATTCTGGGTCAGAAAGAGCTGAGCCAAGAAGAGAAGGATAGGAGAACTGATGGTAGCATTAAAAGGCAGGACACAGCACTGTGGGATGGATGGCTGGGATGCAGGCAGGGCTTAAGTCAGAAGGTCCATCTCTGAGGACAAGCATCTAAAACATCCTTGACGGGCACACTCAGTCGCTGGGAGATAAAAGAATGAGAAAATCAGATTCAGTACTTGTAAGATCCTTGTAATCATCAAAATGACAAGAATAAGTAAGAAAATCCAGCTCTCATCACAACACGATTGAAAACTTACATTTACCGAACCTACCATGTACTGACAAGTGTGCTAAGTGCTCTTCCTGACTCAGCAATGATAAATACCCCTGTAAGGGGAGTCTTATTATTTCCACTTTGCAGATGAGGATAAAGACACTCAGAGAGATGAACCTATTTTCTCAAATCACCTAGCAAGAAAGGAATAGCACCTCTTTGACACTGTTTGTTCTAGGAAGTGTGTGGTTGACCAACATGAGTAAATTCGGGGGGCAGGCTGAACCACAATATAAATATATAACATATTCTTCTGTGTAAATGTTATTAAACAGCAAATATTAAAGTAGATAAGTTATATATAATAGAAACCATTTATATAAAAAGGAGAAATATGAGTATACTTATCTGCTTACAATTTATGAACTGAAGAGCTAAATAAAAAAAATTTTAATCATTATTAGAGAAGTAAAGATACCAGGAGGAGAGAAGACAGAGTAGAAAAGAGAGATCACTGAGTGCAGCTTATTTTATAGATCTGAATTTAAGAGGATGGAAATACTTTACATGATGGCACAATAAAAATCAGCAAATAAATAAATAAATAAACTCCAAAGCAAAATGAAATAAATGAACCTAACTATCTATTGAGTTGGTGTCATCATCACGTAGAGAGAAACTATTTCAAGTAATTTAAAATCCAATAATTGACTCCACATACATCCCTGGTGGGGTATGCACGGATAAAGCAAATACGTAATGATATTGATGTTCTTGGAGTCTTTGGGTGTGGGAGACAGAAACCAACAAAAAGAGTTGGTAAGTGAGAATTAATAAAATATCCACAGACTTAGATTTGTGGGTGATCAGTAGTAACTCTTGATGAGTTTCAGTCTTAGAAGTACCTCTCTCAGCTTTGACTCCACCATGAAGACAAGGAGCCGAACAACCCAACTGTAATAAACACCTCTAGTTCCAAGGTTGTAGTCTTTAAATGCCACTTGACTTGAAGGAGCCAGAGATATTTAAGGGAAATGGAAGATTCCAGGTCTAAAACAAAATATGGACAAGATGTTTTTGGAAGTCTTGTCTTATCAGAAAGCAAAAAAGCTTTCAGGAAGCACTAGGGTCATGTCAGAAGGACATACTTGCCAACTAAGGGTTCCCGTTGGGCAAAGATGAGGTGGGTGAGCATCACCAAGAACGTTAACTGCAACTGATTGGAACACGGCTGCAGTATGTGAATCTGAGTCTATAATTATACTTAAAAGAAAGATTCTGTTGATCTTCCTTGAAGGACACCAGAGAAGCAACTCCTGGTTTGGAAAGCAGGGACCAAGAATCTTGACTGCCCTTCTTATAGGAATGGTGTCTCCAGTAAACAGCAGGTAAAAAGTTGCTCTTTACAAAGGGGTTTCAACAGGTGAAAATTAGGCAGACAGAATTAGAACATCATCATTTTGTACTTCCCAGTGAAATGATGGTGCTAACAGCTATCACTCACAGCTTGGAATTCTGGTAAAAGAGAATCTATAGAACATCAAGCTTCTTCTCCTGGAAACACAAGAAATAAATAGTTCTTCTGAAAAAAATCAAGCTTTCTTTAATCTATTCAAGCCTCCAGGTGCTGCCACCAAATTACAGAAAATCCTATGGAAAAAGGAAACACAAAGATACAATTTTAAAAACTCCAGATGATAACAGAACATATAACCTGCCTTGTCGTATTAATAGAAATGAGGCAAATGAGTAAATTAAAACATAGTTATGAAAACCAGAAATTATGTTTGCATCCTGTAAGTAGTTGGGGGGTTGTTGTTATGAAATAATAAATACATAAGCACTGTTTTAGTTGGACACTATAAGGTGTGCTAGTGATGTTACTTAAAATGTTTTCATTTTAGAGATAAAACTGGAATACTTAAAGATTAAATGATACAGTATCTGGACTCTATTATAATGAGAGACTAGATCTGATTGAATGAATATATGGGATGGAACTAGTCATAGTAGCCAGGTGTGGCTGTTCATGCCCACAATCCAAGACCTTAAGAGGTGGAAGTAGGAAGGTCAGGAGTTCAAACTCCCACTTGGCTACACAGTGAATTCAGGGCTAGCCTGGGATTTGCAAGATCTGTCTCAAATTCAAAAGGAAAAAAATTATCTAATAGGTTATAAGTTGATAGTTGTTGGTTCTGAAATCACTGTACCGTTCACTCACTTTTGTATATACTTGAAGTTTTAAAAAACAACTGTTTAAACTAAGGCTATACTGAAAAGAGCTGTTAAAATTTGGGGTAGCCAGGCTGGAGATCAGTGATGGAGTCCTTATCTAGAATGCCTAATGTCCTAGGTCAAAAAGAGAGGAAGGGAAGAAGGAAGGAAGGGAAGGAAGGAAGGAAGGAAGGAAGGAAGGAAGGAAGGGAGGGAGGGAGGGAGGGAGGGAGGGAGGGAGGGAGGGAGGAAGGAAGGGAGGGAAGAGGTAAGGAGGGAGGGAGAGAGGAAGGGAGGAAAGGAGGAAAGGAGGAAGCAAGGAAGGAAAGAAAGAAAAATTGGGAGTAGACAACTTTCCAACATTGACTTTTTCAGAAAGTTGGCAGTTGCATCAGTTGATCAGCCCTCAGAGAGCTAGAGACACTGAAGCGGCAGTGCAAGAGAAAAGATCCCTAGACACTGAATATGACAGCTCCTACACATTTGGATCTTCATCTGATCACTCTCTAATTATATATGGTAACCAGTAAGTCTCATAGACAAACAACAATCTTAAAGCAATCTTTGTGTGCCTTACTTCTTTATGTTGATAGTCAGAAAAGGATACTGTGATGGTTATATGCTTGGGCCATGAAGTGACACTATTAGGAGGTGTGACCTTGTTGGAGTAGGTGTGTCATTGTGGGTGTGGGCTTTCACACCCTTGTCCTGACTGACTGGAAGAGTCAGTCTTCCACGAGCTGCCTTCAGATGAAGATGTAGAACTCTTAGCTCTGCCTGCATCATGCCTGCCTGGATACTGCCATGTTTCCACCTTGATGATAATGGACTGAACCTCTGAACCTGTAAGCCAGCCCCAATTAAATGTTGTCCTTTATAAGACTTGCATTGGTCATGGTGTCTGTTCACAGCAGTAAAATCCTAAGATAGATACCAATGATTTAAAAGAAATTTCTAGCATAAATGATAAAGTCCAAAATTAAGTACTGCAAAATGAAAAAAGTTTGAAAGAATAAAGACAGTTCAGGAAAGAAAAGAATACTTTAAAAATTATCATATATATCATCAGATAAAAGAAACTTACAACCATGAAACAAATACAGGGCATAGTTTTGATTTTTGGTAGATTTAATATTTATTCAGAGAGGGTCTGAAGAGATTGCTCGGTGGTTAGAAGCACTAATTGCTCTTCCAATGGACTTGGGCTCAATTCCCAGCAAGCACATGGTGCCTCACAACCATCTGTAATTCCAGTCCTGGAGGAATCCTATGTTCTCTTTCTACCTGTGTGCCATGTTAAGGGCACCAGACGGTATGCAGACACACATGGGAACAAAAGGCCCATGTGCATTAAATAAATAAATAGTACTTATATTTCAGAAGATATATTCAGAAACTAATGGTAACATTTAAATTCCGTGAAATCAATATATGTACATTGTATATGTGAGCTACGTCAAAATTTAAAAATAGTAGGAATTTTTTTCAAAATAGAATTCAAGAAATCATTTTTAAAAAGAACAAGTAGCCACAGAGACAAAAAGTGGGAAAAAGAAAAGAACTTAACTGTAGATGAGGAGACAATCAGTTAGAAAGCCTTTGCTTCACAAGAACATGGGTTTGATCTCAGTTGAACTCAAGTAAAAAGAGTATAAGTATTGTGGGGCACGCTTTTAATCCCATTACTGGGAAAACAGAAGCTTAAAAGTTGTGCAGCCTAACCTACTTATAAGTTCCAGACCAGTAAGTCCCTGTCTAAAACAACAACAACAAAGAAAAAGGACATCGCCTAAGGAACAAAGCATGAAGTTGTCCTCTGTCTCCACACATACACACATAAATGTTCCCCTTATTAACATATGCACTCACACACACACAAATTAGAGTATAAATACAGAAAGTCTTGAACATTTAACAAGAAGATTGTCAGAAAAAGAACAAAAAGAAATAGAAGTGAGAAGATAAAATAATAATTCCAGAGATTCTTAGAAGTGAATGTATTTTTAAATTGAAATGACCAGGGCTGGAGAGATGACTCAGCAGTTAAGAGCACTGGCTGCTTTCCCAAAGGTCATGAGTTCAATTTCCAGCAATCACATGGTGGTTTACAACCATCTGTAATTGGATTTGATGCCCTCTTCTGGTGTGTCAAGGACAACTGGTGTGTCAAGGATAGCGTGTTCATATACATAAAATAAATAAACAAGTCTTTAAAAGAAAACAGAAAGGCCCAAAGAAAGCAAGTACAACAGATTTATAAATTCTCACACTAAAAGTACTTTAGAATGAAATTACAGAACATCAAAGAAAAAAATAGAAGCTTCCAGAATAAGAGGGAAAAAATAATAAACTGGGTGTGGTGACACATCCCTTTAATCCCAGAACACTGGAGGCAGTGGCAGGTGGGTCTTTGAGTTTGAGGCCAGCCTAGTGTACAGATGGAGTTCCAGAACAACCAGAGCTATACAGAGAAATCTTATCTCAGAAATGGGGGATAAGGAGACTTCTATATGATAGTTTGGAATAAGGATGGCTTAAGGCTTATCAGTAGCAACAACAAAAGATTTAATAATGAAATAATGCCTTCAAAGATCCTAGGATGTTTCCTTGGCTTTTGGTAAATATCAAGTGAAAGCTTCTTGGGAGACAGTTCAATTATAAAATTTTATACCCCGCTAAAATATCAATGAACAGTAAAACTAATATATATACCCAAAGTCTCCCCAAAGTTAGCTCTCATGAATGTTATCTTGAAAAATTACTAGATACAGTCCATCACTGACAATGAATGGGTTTTCAGGCATAGTAGTGAACACCTGTAATTTCAGAACCCAGAAGGCTACAGCAGACAGATAGAAAGTTCGCCTTGGCTTAGACTACATAGAGAAACTTTGTTGCAAAAGAAAAAAAAAAAGTCTGCATTATCCAAGAAAGAAGACTACTTGAGACCCAGTAAACAAATAATCTAAATATGAGAGAGATGAGCAAAATACTGAAAACTATGTAAAAAGAAAATTTCACAATAACAACTGTGCAGCATGATTGCACCAAATAGGAACAAGAACAAGCTACCAGAGACATTTATTACACCCTAAAATGTCTGGTCCATAAGAGAGAACCCAAACCCCTTTTTCAGTCTACTTGTTATGCCAAGGTCCTGATGCAGGACCTGATGCATCAAAATGTAGAGAGAGGGATTTCTTATTATTTTTTTCCTTAATTTTTAAAATTTGTCATCTTAGAAAGCACTTCTTGAAAATTCATCTGTTCCTGTCAAGTACTTTTTTCTAACACACTCAAAATGGCCATTTGTGCAAGTGACAGCCCTTCGTGGAAGTACTTAGGTCCCAAAAATATACCCCTGGAAGGATTGACAGTTCAAGGCCAGCTTGGAGTATGTAGCAAGTTCTACACCAGCCCGGACAATACAGCAAAACAAAGCAAGCCCAGGAAGCATCTCACGTTAATAATAAAATTATAGTACCAGAGATACATACAGATCAAATACAATATGTACTCAAGAAATCTCATTTCTGTTAGAGATGAATTAGAAATGAGTAGGTAGAAAATTTAATAACAGCAAAAACATAAAGCAATTATCAGTTCTCAGGGAAACAAGCAGGAGCAACTAAATGTGACAAGACAGACATGGTGGCACACATCTGTAATTCTAGCATTTGGGAGGCTGAGGTAGGAGGGTTGCAAGTTAGGAGACCTGTGTTATAGAGTAAGACCTAAAAGAAAAAGGAAAAGTAGGAAGAAATGAAAAGAACTAAAGAAGGGGAAGAAGAAATTAAATGTGATAGCATGGTGTTGAACAACTGTTGAAATAGATTTAATTTATATAAATATGCAACACTGAGGTTCTAGAAGACTACAAACATAAAATGAACACAGATGGTGATATAAGAGACTCTTATCCTGACCTTCCATAACTGGTGAACATCTATCGAAAAATAAAACATTAAAATGTTCATATAAGCATAGTCTATGAAAATAAGGAACAACATATCAAAAGATTTATCTAGACAGTCTAAGAAAGGTTCCTGATAAGGACCTAATAGAAGATATTATATTCTGAATACCCTTCCTGTTCCATGTTGAAATCTTAACAGGTTCCATCTTTTGTGGGTCATCTGCTGATAATCGCATCTGCTGAAGTTCCGGAGGTAAGTGTCACCTCCAGAAGACACAGTTCTCAACTCCAATCCTCTAACTCTTAATGTCCTTTCCACCCTTGCTTCTGCCTTACTCCTGATGGCCTTTGGCAGCCAGCCCTTTAAAGAACATTTAATTGATAATACACCACAAACATGTTCTTTATCGCACATGACAAAATTCTTGGGGTTATTTTTAAAGACTTGTTTATTTTTTACTTAATGGGTGTTTTGCCTTTATGTAAGTACAAGAGTGGTGTGCAGTGCCCTTTGAGGCTGGAAAAGAGTGTTGAACTTCTGCAACTGGAGTTAGAGGCAGTTGGGAGCCACCAGGTTAGTGCTGAGAACCATGCTGAGAACCACACTCAGATCTTCAGTTAGAGTAATAAATGCTCTTAACTACTGAGCCATCTCTTGATCCCCTCCTTGGGTTGTTATTTATTTAGTTTTCTTGTTTGGAGTATTTTTTTTTCTTCAGTGTAAAAGTCCCAGTTTCTCCAGTGAGATCTCAAAGTAGAATGTCTGTACATTCTATTTATTAATGACACGGTTTTCCCTCTTGAAAGTATCCTGATCTAAGGCTATACATCTTATAATCACCCTAATCGTAAGAGGATGCTTAGATTCCTCACCACTGGGAGTTGCCCTCCCTTGGGCTTGCTCTTACAAAGGGGTTTCAGGAGCTAGAAAGGCAGCCCAAGAGACAAGAGAGTACATGCAGTTCTTTCAGAGGACCTGGGCCTGATTCCCGTCATCCCCATGGTTGCCCATAACTGTCACTCCAGTTCCAGGTTATCTGATACCATAGTCTGGCCTCCCAGAGCATCCAGGACACACACAATACACAGACGTATGTGCAGACAAAATACGTATGCACATAAAATAGAAATAAATATCTTTGTTGATTTTTGAGACAGGGTTTTTCTGTATAGCCTTGGCTGTCCTGGAACTCACTCTGTAGAGTAGGCAGACCTCTAACTCAGAGATTAAGGGGATACAAATTGGAAAAGATGAAGTTAAAATATCACTTTTTGCAGATGATATGATAGTATATATAAGTGACCCTAAAAATTCCACCAGAGAACTCCTAAACCTGATAAACAGCTTCGGTGAAGTAGCTGGATATAAAATTAACTCAAACAAGTCAATGGCCTTTCTCTACACAAAGAATAAACAGGCTGAGAAAGAAATTAGGAAAACAACACCCTTCTCAATAGTCACAAATAATATAAAATATCTTGGCGTGACTCTAACTAAGGAAGTCAAAGATCTGTATGATAAAAACTTCAAGTCCCTGAAGAAAGAAATTAGAGAAGATCTCAGAAGATGGAAAGATCTCCCATGCTCATGGATTGGCAGGATCAACATTGTAAAAATGGCTATCTTGCCAAAAGCAATCTACAGATTCAATGCAATCCCCATCAAAATTCCAACTCAATTCTTCAACGAATTAGAAAGAGCAATCTGCAAATTCACCTGGAATAACAAAAAACCTAAGCTAGCAAAAGCTCTTCTCAAGGATAAAAGTACCTCTGGTGGAATCACCATGCCTGACCTAAAGCTTTACTACAGAGAAATTGTGATAAAAACTGCATGGTGCTGGTATAGTGACAGACAAGTAGACCAATGGAATAGAATTGAAGACCCAGAAATGAACCCACACACCTATGGTCACTTGATCTTCGACAAGGGAGCTAAAACCATCCAGTGGAAAAAAGACAGCATTTTCAACAAATGGTGCTGGCACAACTGGTTGTTATCATGTAGAAGAATGCGAATCGACCCATTCCTCTTTCCTTGTACTAAGGTCAAATCTAAGTGGATCAAGGAACTCCACATAAAACCAGAGACACTGAAACTTATAGAGGAGAAAGTGGGGAAAAGTCTCGAAGATATGGGCACAGGGAAAAAATTCCTGAATAGAACAGCAATGGCTTGTGCTTTAAGATCGAGGATTGACAAATGGAACCTCATGAAACTGCAAAGCTTCTGCAAGGCAAAAGACACCGTCAATAAGACAAAAAGACCACCAACAGATTGGGAAAGGATCTTTACTTATCTTAAATCAGATAGGGGACTAATATCCAATATACATAAAGAACTCAAGAGGGTGGACTCCAGAAAATCAAATAGCCCCCTTAAAAGATGGGGCTCAGAGCTGAACAAAGAATTCTCACCCAAGGAATACCGAAAGGCTGAGAAACACCTGAAAAAATGTTCAACATCCTTAATCAGAGAAATGCAAATCAAAACAACCCTGAGATTCCATCTCACACCAGTCAGAATGGCTAAGATCAAAAATTCAGGTGACAACAGATGCTGGTGAGGATGTGGAGAAAGAGGAACACTCCTCCATTGTTGGTGGGATTGCAAGCTTGTACAACCACTCTGGAAGTCAGTCTGGCGGTTCCTCCGAAAATTGGACATAGTACTACCGGATGATCCCGCAATACCTCTCCTGGGCATATATCCAGAAGATGTCCCAACCGGTAAGAAGGACACATGCTCCACTATGTTCATAGCAGCCTTATTTATAATAGCCAGAAGCTGGAAAGAACCCAGATGTCCCTCAACAGAGGATTGGATACAAAAAATGTGGTACATTTACACAATGGAGTACTACTCAGCTATTAAAAAGAATGAATTCACGAAATTCCTAGGCAAATGGTTGGACCTGGAGGGTATCATCCTGAGTGAGGTAACCCAATCACAAAAGAACTCAAATGAGCCGGGTGTGGTGGCGCACGCCTTTAATCCCAGCACTCGGGAGGCAGAGGCAGGCGGATTTCTGAGTTCGAGGCCAGCCTGGTCTACAAAGTGAGCTCCAGAACAGCCAGGGCTATACAGAGAAACCCTGGCTCGAAAAAAAAAAAAAGAACTCAAATGAAATGTACTCACTGATAAGTGGATATTAACCCAGAAACTTAGTATAGCGAGATATAAGGTACAATATGTAAAACATATGAAACTGAAGAAGAACGAAGACCAAAGTGTGGACACTTTGCTCATTCTTAGAATTGGAAACAATCACCCATGGAAGGAGTTACAGAGACAAAGTTTGGAGCTGAGACAAAAGGATGGTCCATCTAGAGACTGCCATATCCAGGGATCCATCCCATAATTAGCCTCCAAGCGATGACACCATTGCAGCGATGACACCATTGCATACACTAGCAAGCCTTTGTTGCAAGGACGGTGATATAGCTGTCCCTTGTGAGACTAGGCCAGGGCCTACCAAACACAGAAGTGGATGCTCACAGTCAGCTATTGGATGGATCACAGGGCCCCCAATGGAGGAGCTAGAGAAAGTACCCAAGGAGCTAAAGAGATCTGCAACCCTATCGGAGGAACAACATTATGAACTAACCAGTACCCCAGAGCTCTTGACTCTAGCTGCATATGTATCAAAAGATGGCCTAGTCAGCCATCACTGGAAAGAGAGGCCCATTGGTCAGGCAAACGTTATATGCCCCAGAACAGGGGACTGCCAGGGCCAAAAAATGGGAATGGGTGGGTAGGGGAGTGGGGTGGGGGGACTTTTGGGATAGCATTGGAAATGTAATTGAAGAAAAAACATAATAAAAAAAAAAGAAAAAAAAAAGAGCTTGGTATTCTAAGTACAACAGTATGCAGGAAGAATCACAAGCTACACTTCCAATAGATTTGGTAAAGTGTGAAACACGTGTGGGGCTCGAGATGCAGCTCGGTTGGTAGAGTGTGTGGTTGGCACACGTGAAGCCCTGCAATTACTGTTTAAACTCGGTATGGCACACACCTGTAATCCCAGCAAGTCAAAGGTGGAGGCAAAAGGATCAGAAGTTCAAAATCATCTTCAGCCACATAGCAAGCTGCTGCAACCAAGCCTGGGCTATGTGAGATTCTGACTCAATATAATAACAAGTGAACATGAGCCTGGAGTGTGGCCAATTCTAAGGTCCTACTCCTGCCAACCATATTCACTGACTGGTACCCAGAAAGTCATGTGTTCCACACTTCATATCCTAATGTAAGTCTTTGTGTGTTGGGGCCAGTAAGACATCTCATGGGTAAAGGCACCTGAAAACCTGAGTTCGATTCCCAGAATGCACATGGTGGAAGGAGAGAACCGACTCCTGCAAGTTGTCTTCTGACTTTCACATGGGTACAATATTATACACACACACAAAGATTTTAAAAAGGAAAAAAAGAAAAGCTGGTACTTATTTATAGGTCTTTTTCTGGGTTTTAGTTACATTTCAAGAAGCCAGCTGAGGAGTTTGAGCGGACACACACCGTGCTAACATTCTTCCCATTTGTAGTCATGGAAAGCAGACTCCCAGTTAGTATCTGCACACAGATACCGCACTCAATCTGAAGGAATGGATTTAAAGAAGGAAATGTCTCCACACCACTAGATGATTGGTGAAACAAAACAAGGCTTAACCACACAGCAGGACATTGATCTGGCACAGAAGGAATGGGGGCTGGGATACACACCTCTGCAGGGATGAACCCTGATGGCTTTGGGTGCAAAGGACAAATGCATGAGTCCCCACCCACAAAGTTCATGACAGATAGTAGATCAGGGACTATTGGGCGCTGCGGGGGGGGGGGGGGGGAATGGAGTGATATTGTTTACTGCGTATGACATTTTTATTAGTTGTGATTAAAACATTTTCGATAGTTGTTGTGGTTGCACAACACACTGAATAATCAATGCTTCTTAACTGCACACTTAGACGTTGCTAAAGTGAGGGTTGGAGAAATGGCTCAGTGGTTAACAGCCCTGCAGGTTCTTCCAGACAGCCCCGGTTAGATTCCCAGCATCCACATGGTGGCACACAACCATCTGTAACTACTTTCATGAACTCTGACACCCTCTTCTGGTCTCTAAGGGCACCAGGCATGCATGTGGTGCACAGACATACAAGTAAATAAAACATATATTTCATATAAATTATATATGTGTAATTTTAAGAACTAGAATGGTATATTTCTTCTCTTTTATTTACCACTGACACACAATAAAAGGGAAGTTTTTTAAATTATTTTTAGCACAGAGAGTCTGTAAATAAGGAAACAAATCAAGGAGAATGTTTTTATCTTATTAAAAAATTTAATTTTGCCAGGCGGTGGTGGCGCACGCCTTTGATCCCAGCACTTGGGAGGCAGAGGCAGGTGGATTTCTGAGTTCGGAGCCAGCCTGGTCTACAAAGTGAGTTCCAGGACAGCCAGGATTACATAGAGAAACCCTGTCTTGAAATTATTTTAAAAGCTAATTTCCTTTAAAAAAAAAGATTCATGTGCATATATACACATGTATATGTATATTGTATGGGTATGAGTATGTATATATACATACCCATAACCATAGTGTTTTTATTCAGCAATATACTTAGGCAAGCCCTCTAGGTTTGGTCTGTCTGCACTTCCCTCTGTGGCTGCTCTGGAGTCCTTCCCAGGGTATGTGTAGGTGCACGTGGGGCTGGAGAGCATCCTCTGCTCCAATAGAGCTGGTGCCAGTCAGGTGTCCCCCACCTTGGTCATTCTTCATTCCTCTCATGGTAGACTTAAAACCTCAGCCAATCTGACCTCACTGGAAAACTTCCCAGGCAGTCACGTTGGTCACAGTGACATCCTGCCAATTCCTTTCCTAGATATAGACATGTAGATTCAGGAATATTCCTTACATTATCATTTATAAGAGGAGAAAGCATAGACAAGAGTCCGTCGACAAAATATTACTCAATCCTTACAGGAGACTATTATGGATCATTAGTAATGGCTACTACAGAACTGTATTCACTGATATGAAAAAGTCTCCACAAATACGTTATTAAGTGAAAAATAAAGCTTCTCAAACCATGTATTTTGTATAATTTTATTCTTGTCTTTTTGTTTTAATTGTTTTTAACTTTTCTTGATTCTTTGTGAATTTCACATCATTCACCCCAGTCTCACTCATCTCCCCATCCCCGGAGCACAGATGTCCTAAAGATGTGTGGTGTCTCTGCATTGTATGTCAGCTGATCACCCCGTTCTCACATACAGAGTAGCCAACTGACGTCCAGAGAGGGAGAATAGGATGCCTAGTGGCAACAGTAAGTTTCACCAAACTAGACAGCTCTCCCCCATATAAATGAATGAATGAATGAACCAACGATCAAACAAATGAATGAATGAATGAATGAATGAATGAACAGGGATAGGGCTAAAGTTCATGGAGAGGCAGCATGATACTAGAGATAGCCATTTCATCTTCTTGGAGGCACCAGAAGGGAATTGATTAAAGTACTTCCTATTAACCAGCACACAGCTCAATACACAATGGAGTGTGCCCTCACCGAATCCCAAAATCTCTGCCTTCTCTCCACCAACTCTTCTCTTTCCCAGGCTGGTGCAGGAGCCAGTGAGGAAGTCACTGATCTGCCCTTGCCTACCCGAGTCCCTCCTAGAGGACTTGGAGTTCCTTCCTTAGAGCCCTCCCAGAAGCCCTTCAAGCAGGAAAAGTTATGACTGCCTCCCTCCTGCCCAGTTAAAGAGCCAGGCCAGCTATAACAGCCCTTGGGAATCTGGTCAGTTAGTTCATATCAGACAAGAGCTATTTCCCCAAACATTTTTTTTTTTTTTTTGCAGAGACCCTTGGCCTTGCATCCTCGTATCCATGTCATGGCTCGGATCCCTAACCTCACCACCCTCAGCTTCGCGGCTCCTAGGACCCCAGGTCCCAGGTCTAGCCCCTCCCCTGAGATTCTCTGTCATTATCTTTGGACAGTAAGGCTTGTGCATCATCATTAATGGGCTAAACAGCGAGGTCAGCGAGGCAGGTAGCAGTAAACGCGCCAATTACGGCCGCGCCTCCATCCCAGCGCCTTCGCTCCCAATCCATCTCCCCTCATCACCGGGTGGTGCTGAGCCGGCCCTGCCTTCATTACATTAATCAGGTTAATTCTAACTTAGAGTCCACATTCTAATCAAAAGGCTGTGAGGGGAGAGGGAAAAGCTGTCCTCCCAAGGAATGGGGTTGACAGCAGGGCACAGGCATGGGCTCCTTGACAGCCTGGCCTCCAGGGCCCGATCTCTTTCAGGCTGCGTTCCCTCTGCCAGGGCCTTTGCACCTAAGATTGTTTTTGCTTTCTTGATTCCAGGCAAGGCTGAGACTCTGTATTCAGAAGGAGCCAAGGAAAAATCCCGTTATATCTCCCTAAACAAAGCAAACGCCGCATATACTCTTTCCCCTTTCTTTTCCCTGTACCGTTTGCAAGGCTGTGCAGTGGGAACTCTTAAGAAAGAACCATATTCATACTGCAGAGTATGTGAATCAGAGTCCTGCAAGTCACAAGTGGTCTAACGGTGCAAAGATGCTCTGCAGGCCACCTCCAATAAAATTGAGTGCCTGGGGACAGTGAGGAGACTGTGATGGAGAGACACGGAGGCCACAGAGCTTATTTAGAGGTCAACAGAGATCAACAGGGCCAACCTCCCCCCACAACTTCTCCATTAGCCCTAACACCCTTTCCTGCCCCCCCTCCCAGTTCTGCCCTTAGCAACCTCAGTTGCTTCTGTATTTTCAGAATCACCATGTTAGTGTGGAGCCCTGAATAATTCAGTATAAAGAAATTCCTGTGGCTGGGAGATATATATATATATATATATATATATATATATATATATATATATGATTAAAGGTGTGCTCCACCATGCCCAGCTTTGTGTGCATGTGTGTGTGTGTGTGTGTGTGTGTGTGTGTGTGTGTGTGTGATTGGGGGGGTTGGTTTTTGGTTTGTTTGTTTGTTGTTCTTCAAGACTGGGTTTCTCTGTATAGCCCTGGCTGTCCTGAAACTCATTCTGTAGACCAGGCTGGCCTCGAACTCAGAGAGATCTGCCTCCCAGATCCAGGGTTCTGGAATTAAAGGTATGCACTTCAGTTGGAGGCTAAAAGTAGAAACAGCAGGACTCTGGCAAGGGTTACTGTCACAATGATGGCAGCTCCTTGGGGAAAGAGCAGTCATGTGGTAAGACAAGCAGCCAGAGTGAAGGGAAGACCTGTTCTTTTTATAACAACTCTCCTGCAAGAGCCAACTGAGGGTTCTGGGAGAACTCCTTTGATCTGCTCACTAGTCTCTTCTGAGGGCACTATCCCCGGGGCTGGGGAGGTGGCTCAGCAGTTAAGAACACTGGCTGTTCTTCCAAAGGACTTGGGTTCTATTCACAGCTTCAGGGGATTCTATACCCTCTTGTGACCTACTCAGGAACCAGACATGCATGTAGTACACATACATACATGTAGGCAAAATACATAAAATAATAATAATAATAATAATAATAATAATAATAATAATAATATATTATTATACAATTATTAAATATTTATTTGATTTAAATAATTTAATTATTTATTTGATTGATTATTATATAATTTCATATATGCACATATACACACATACATATATATACATATATATACACATATATATATGTATATATATATGAAATTTATTGGAATGACTTACAGGCTAACTAATCCAACAATGGGCAGCTGTGATTGGAAAACCCAGGAGTCTAGCAGTTGCTCAGTCCCACAGGGCCTCCCGTCTCAGCTGGTCTTCTGTATAAGGTGGAATCCTGAAGAAGCAGACTCCACCAGAGGATGTGCTGGCAGAATGAGTGCAAAGGCAAGAAGAACAAGCCCCTCCCTCCTCCGATTTCCTTATATAAGGCCTCCAGCAGAAGGTATGGACCAGAAAAAAGAGTGCCTCAAGACCCAGATCAAAAACGTGTGTCTTCCTGCTTCAAGATCCAGATCACAGGTGTGGCTGCTCTTTCTGGATTGTCGTTCATCCCAAGTACAGTCAAGTTGACAAGCGAGACTAGCGATCACAGATTCCCTTTTACTTTTTAAATATTTTTTGTTTGTTCGTTTATTATTTTGCTGCTGTAACAGATACCACATGCTTAGTGACTTACAATAGCCCCGATTCATTATCTTTCAGTGTGGAGTCAAAGACAAAGTGAGGCCTCACCAAACTCAGGTCAGAGTGTCGACAGGGCTAGTCTTTCCAGAAGGTTTTAAGGGAGAAACTCATTCTCTGGCTTTTCGAAACTTCACGGGGCACCTGAATCCCTCAGCTCATGGCCCCTTCTCCATCTGCAGAGCCAGCAAAGAAGCATTGCAAGCCACTGAGACTCTGACTCTCCTGTCCCTGTTTATAAGGGTTTCTGTGCACACAGTGACCCTCAGCCCCTTAATTCCCCCAGCTTTACAAGGTAATTGCAGGTTCTCAGGACCAGGCTATTGGCAGGCCATTATTCTGCCTCTCACAAATGCTAACGTGGAGTTTATCTCCCAGTGCAATTCATTTTATACTTTCAAGACAGCCCTTCCTCGATTAGCCCTCCTGTTCTTTATCTTGGATTGCCCAAATAGGGCAGTCATCTTACCTTAGTCTACCCAGCTCTGATCCACTCCTTTATTAAATGTTTTTAAATTAGGATTATAATTAGTATATTAATATGTATTTATTAATTTACATATTTACATTAATATATATGTGCATGCCTTTGATCCCGGCACTAGAAAGGCAGATTTCTGTGAGTTCAAGGCCAGTTCACTATGATCTCTATAGTGAGTTCTAAGACAGTCAGGACTACATTGAAAGACCAGACTCAAAAAAAATTAATTAACTTAATTAAGTGTATAATATGCTAGGGTGTGTAGGTATGACTGCATTGCTCCCCGGGACAGAGAGGGCGTGAGATCTTCTAGATGCGGAGTTACAGGTAGTTGTGAGCCACCTGACATAGGAGCTGAGAACCAAACTCAGTTCTGCTGCAGGAGCAACACATGCTCTTAACCACTCCCCTCCAATCTAATTTCATGAGGCTGTCTCAGTATTAGCAATTCAGTGGTCCTACCAGCTGCTCCTCTCAGCCTTCTTCAAGGGCCAGTACAACTACAACTAGCCCAGGAAAAGATACGTCAAGGCTCTGGCAGCAACCTTCCAATGGGACCTGACTCAGTAGGTAAAGGCCCGGATACCCGTCCTGTAAAGGGACAGTTTTGAAGTTCAGCCTGCATGCTTCCTCAGAGCGTCTCTCACAATTGTGTGGTGCTTCAGTTGTCTGCAGCGGAGGCAGCAACCAGCTTTCTTCTGTTTTGCTCTTTATCCCTGCTCCCTGGAGTCACCTCCCAAATACTCTGCCTTTACCCCAGCCCAAGTCTCCAGCTCTGACTTAAGGGAGAACCAAGCTGAAAGGGATTGCTAAACCAGCGCCTGGTCACAGGTTAAAGTGCTAATAATGACTTGGTATTCAAAGCCCTCAACAGCCCAACTCACTTTGCAATCCCATCATCACCCCACACACCCGCCATGCCAGACTCCAGCATGAACCTGACCATCTCCAAGCCTTCATGCATTCTGGGAGCTTGGAGCTCCACCCCCTGCCATTGGGAACTGATTCAAGGAGATCTCCGGGCAAACTCCATCTGTAGAATTCTAAAACCTGAGCTCAGCCCAGCTGTGCCATGCGCTCCTGTGTTCAGGTTACCTCTATGTTGTCTGGTTCTGCAGCACCTTCCCTGGTTGTCGTCTCCTCCTCCTCCTCCTCCTCCTCCTTCTTCCTCCTCCTCCCCCTCCCCCCCTCCCCTTCTCCTTCTCCTTTTCCTTCTTCTTCCTCCTCCTCCTCTTCCTTCTCTTTCCCCCTCCTCCTCCTCCTCTTCCTTCTTGCATATCCATGAGTGGCCCCTGTCCTTGACTCCTCATTTTATTTGTTTGCTTTTTGAGACAAAGTCTCATGTGGTCCAAGCTAGCCTAGAACTTGTTCTGTAGCTAAGGATAACTATGAATTTCTTTTTTAAAAGAATAATTTATTTGGAGGCCTGGAAAGATGGCTCATTGGTTAAGAGCACTGGCTGCTCTTCCAGAGGTCCTGAGTTCAATTCCCAGCAACCACATGGTGGCTCACAACCATCTGTAATGAGATCTGATGCCTTCTTCTGGCATGCAGGTATACATGCAGATAGAGCACTCATACATAAAATACATCATTAAAAAATAAATTGCTTATTTTTATTTTATGTGTATTTGTGTTTTTCCTGCATGTATGTCTGCATGAGGGTGTCAGATATTGGAGGTACAGACAATTGTAAACTGCTATGTGGGTGCTGGGAATTTACCCAGGTCCTCTGGATGAACCACTGAGCCATCTCTCCAGCCTCTGACCATGACCTTCTGATCTACCTGTTTCTACCTCCCAAGTGCTGGGATTATAGGCATGTGCTACCACAACCCTGTGTCTGTGTGTCTGTGTGTCTGTGTGTGTGTGTGTGTGTGTGTGTGTGTTTGTGTGTAGAGCTAGAGATTAAAACCAGGGCTTTGTGTGTACTAAGCACACACTCTACCACATGTGCTACAAACCCAGCCTCTTTCTTTCTCTTTACTTTCTTTAAAGATTTATTTATTTATTTATCATTTTTACTTAGTGTGCATGTGTCCTTGCAAGAGTGTATGTGAATTATGATCAAGGTGCCTTCAGAGGCCAGGAGAGGGCATCGGATTCCCTGGAACCAGAGTTACAGGTGGTTGTAAATCACCTGGTGTGAGTTCTGGGACCAGAACCGGTTGTCTGCAAGAGCAATAAATGTTTATAACCACTGAGCCATCTCTCCAGCCCCTCTTTTCGTCTCCAAATCAGATTGACTGTCTGATTTGTGGGGCTGTGTGCCTGTCATAGTATGCATGTGGAGGTCAGAGGACAGCTCTCCAGAACTGCTTCCCTCCCCAATGTGGGTCCTGGGGATTGAACTCTGGTCATCAGACTTGGTAGCAAGTACTTTTGCCCACTGAGCCATTTCTGACCCTTTCTTTTCACTTTCTGACCCCCAGAAGTTCACAGCCCTCCTTCCTCAGCCTCTTAAGGAATACAGACATGGACCACCATGTACTGCCCTGGATACTCTTGGGTTTGGGGCTTGGCTTGGGTTGGTTTGGGACTTTTGTTTGGATTTGGGGTTTTGATTTGTTTGTTTTGTTTGCAGAGCTGGGGATGGAGCCCAGGGCCTCATACACATCAGGTATGGGCTCTGCCACAGAGCTACCTGCTCACCTGCTTTTCACCTTGATACACACACACTCCCATGCTCCTCTGCCCCAGTCATGTTCCTGTGTTCCCAGGCTGATTCTTTCTGCTGAACTCCAGCCCTGTATTTAGCTGCTCAGTGGCTATATCAACCCTAATGTCCTAATAACCTAGACTGCCTGTGTTCAAGGCTGAGTTGTGCTCAGCCTCCAGCTGGCTCTCACTCCAGTGAGCGCCTTTAAGGAACTGCTGACTGCTTCTCTGTTTAGAAACCTCTAGCATGCGTTTTGTCTTTCTTCCCTTCTCAAATCCTGCTCATCCTATCTAATCCAGCCCCTCCTCCCTCTTAGTTCAGGCCATCGTCTCTTCTCTCCTCCCCTTCACCCTTGAGAGATCTTGTCTCTGGTCTTGCTTCCCCAACCATCTCCCATACATCAGCCCAACCCATCTTTTTTTTTTTAATTAATTTATTTTATATATAAGTAAACTATAGCTGTCCTCAGACACACCAGAAGAGGGCATCCGATATCATTACAAGTGGTTGTGAGCTACCGCGTATTTGCTGAGATTTGAACTAAGGGCCTTCGGAAATGCAGTCAGTGCTCTTAACCTCTGAGCCATCTCTCCAGCACCATCCCCAAGCCATCTTTTTAACATACAAATCAGAGAAAAAGTCTACATTTTCCACCACCATCAAGAACAGCGGTTTTCAGCCTGTGTGTCACAGCCCCCCTGGAATCCAACAACCCTTTCAGAGGAGTTGCCTAAGACCGTTGGAAAACAGATTTTTTTTTAACATTATGATTCCTAACAGTAGCAAAATTACAGTTATGAAGTAGCAACAAAAGTGATTTTATGGTTGGCAGGTTACCACAACATGAGAAACTGTATCAAAGGGTCACAGCATTAGAAAGGTTGAGAAGTATTGATATAGAGTCCTCCTGGAAACCCCAGCTTCCTCTCATGCTACATAGACTGTTGGATCTAGCCACAATGCCTACTATCCTGCACCCCATGCCCAGCCATCCCTTCTCCACACAGAAACTGTAGTGTCTTTTAAGCATCCCTTCTGAGAGCTTCCAGAATGGTACCACCGGAGTAAACCACACAGTCTGGGCCATTGCCATGGCACTATTTACCAGTCTCCTCGGTGGCACTGCTGACCTGCACGGGAGGACCCTGACTCCTCCATTATCCTGCAGCTCTGTGCCTGGCTCTGTCAGCAGCCCAGTCAGTAGTGTCTGTGAAGCTCACACAGGGAGAAGCGCTTACCCACACGATGACACGCATAGAGTCACTATGTTACTCATAGTTCCATGGGCTGTGACAGCCACCCTCTCTCACACCCTTATTGCGGCATACAAGGAGTCTCTGACAGCCAATCATATGCCTCTAACGTCACATTCCTATAACCAGATACCAGCATTCACCCACATACCCATCTCCACATCAACCGAATCACCCACAGTCACACCCACGCAAACATGCCTAGTTACAAACTCCCACGTAGCCAGATACACAAACACACAGGGCCCCGCATCCTCGGCTCCAAACACCTCGAGGGCACACTTCATCTCCAATTGTGAGCAATTGCTGTTGGTTTTCATTAATCTGCAGACTCTGTGTTTGCCAGTCCCCTCTCTGGCTCCCCCTCTCCCACTTCCTCTCTCTCTCTCTCTCTCTCTCTCTCTCTCTCTCTCTCTCTCTCTCTCTCTCTTTCTGCTCCAAGGCAGGTGAGCGCATCAATTTTCTCCTCGTCTGTGGCAGTTAAATTAAATGGAATCGGCCTGATTGCTGAAAATCAAAGGGAAGGCTGATAAAGCAATTAAATCCCTCTAATTCCTCGTCCTGAAAGGTGCAGTGGCTCTGAAGCTAATTAACTTCATAATGAAAATCCTTCTTCACCCTCTCAGGTTCTTCTCCCCGGGACCTCTCCTCTCCTCTCCTTCTGGGGAAAAGCTGGCTACTGAGGAAGCGCTGGATCAGCAGCATTGAAAGTCAGAACCCTGGAGAGGTCTCAAAGGCCCTCTTGTGCTCGGTATTCTCTGGTTACCCTGTCCTCACTTCCTGCCCCTCACGCCTAGGACCCAATTTCCTCACTTACCCCTTAACATTCCACTCCCATCACACCCAAGGCACCCAGCCCTACACCCGCACCAACTCCACCCCTGTACTCCACCCATCTCCCCACCAGTCCTATTTCAACACCAGCCCTGCCCTTTCCCCAAACATGGGGTCTCTCTCCTACATCAGCCAATCCCATCCCGATACCAGCCCAGCCTAACACCCAGCCTCCACCAGCTGAATACCAGCCTACACTACTCCAACAACTACAACTCTGAGCACCTCATATCTGCCAGGAGCTACAGAGAGGAAACAAACCTCAAGCCCTACCAGAGCGATTTCTTTGCCCAGAGGCAAAGACAGACTCACAAAATGATAATCACTGTGTGAGCTACTAGGGGCTCATACAGTGAGAAACTGTTCATTCGTTCAGGGTAATATTACAAAATGCCATAAACTTAGAAATGAGGATTGAGGGCTAGGGTTACAGCTCAGTTGGTAGAGCATTTTGCCCAGCATACACAAAGACCCAGGTTCAATTCCCAGCACCATAAAAGAAAAACCTAGGTGTGGTGGTACATGCCTGTAGTTGGTGGATGTAGGAGAATGGGGACAAGGTTAACCTAGTCTATATCAAATGTTTGAAGTCAGCCTGAGCAGCATGAGATCCTGTCTAAACAAACAAACAAATAAACAAACAAACACATCTTCTAAAAAAATTTTTAAAAGCAGGGTTGGAGGCTCAGAGGTTAAGAGCACTGACTGCTCTTTCAGAGGTCCTGAGTTCAATTCCCAGCAACTACATTGTGGCCCGTAATTACTGATAATGTGATACAGTGCCCTCTTCTGGCCTGTGGGAATATATGCAGATAGAATGCTGTATACATAATTAATAAATAGATATTTAAAAAAAAATAAGAAAGCAGAAATTGATTTTTCATTGTTGTAAAAGCAGAGACTTCATGGTCAAGGACCCAGCAGCTTGTGGCTAGTGAGGGCCTATTTCTTCATAAATGGCAACTTCTTGCTGTGTCCTAAAATGGTGGGATGGGCCGACTAAGCAGGAGTTCCTCTCGTGAAAGTTTTTTCCCTTATGACCTAATCACCAAAATAGCTCTACCTGCTATTCCCACATGGTTTCCAGAAGGCACACATAGACATTCAGACCATTGCACAAGAACAGCAGAGGGGCTGTGCAGGCTTCTAGGGGCACCAGGGAGCCTCCCAGATGGCAGTCCATAGAGTCAGGTTATTGGGTCCTCTGGGCTGACTGGAAAAGGGAGATGGTGTCAAGGAGAAGAATGGAAAAATCTGGGAGCTGGAGGGAGTGAGGCTGATGAAGGCTCTGAAGTTGGTTTGGACAGGAATCGTGAGGCCTAGGAGGACAGGACAGGGGCCAGGCAGAGCCAGGTCATTGAGAGCTTTGAGGGTCCTACTCAGGAGCCTTGGTTTCCTTCAGCATCGGGAGTTAAAGAAGAATCTGTGTGTAAGGCAGAAACATTTTTGTTGGATGGATTCTCATCAACTCCAGGAGTAGGAGCAGGGCAGCGGGGAGTCTGGCCACCTCACAGGCAGTCACGAGACTCCATAGCACACTGAAGGAGTAGAACTGGAGAACAGGGAACCCCAACCTTCTGGCCGTCATCCCTACACTGCCTGCCGACATGGGTACACTAGCGTTCCCTTGTCCTCCTGGGACGTGTCCCCATAGCCTTAAACATCACTCACTCATTGATAGATCACTCACAAGGAAGCAGGGCTGGGGGGTGTCTTATTCCCCACAGCAACCTCAGGCCAATCTATCAGAGATATCTGTTGATTAATACAGAGAGATGAGCTGTAACTCCCAAATTCACACTCCCAGGCCCAGAGCCTGACATTTACCACTCACTGAACATTTCCACATGATGTCTACCTGTCTCACCCAACATATTTAAAATCAAACCCAAGATTCCCTTAACCTTGGCCCTAATCCTCCTCTGCTAAATTCTCAAGTTAATGAACAGGACCACATTTCTACTTGAGACCTGGGACTCGATCCTGGCTCTCTCTTCTCTCCTGCCCCTCCCCCACCCCTTTCCAGCTAGTTTCTGGTCCTCTTCATTCCGTCTTCCCTCCAGTTCCCCTCCCCTCTTCCATTGCACAACCCCATTAATTACCTTCCATTACCTCTCTCTGTGGTTTTTTTTTTCCCCAACCACCTTTCACCCATTCTTCAGGATCAACTAACAAGGGAAATATGACCACAACAGTCACCTGCTTAATACCTACC